>NC_058081.1:721826394-722096171 GCF_014858855.1 Bufo gargarizans | reverse complement strand
CCATCCACAGACCCTCCCACCCCATAACAGTGCCATCCACAGACCCCCCCACCCCATAACAGTGCCATCCACAGACCCCCCCACCCCATAACAGTGTCACCCACAGACCCCCCCACCCATAACAGTGTCACCCACAGGACCCACCTAACAGTGTCCTCCCCAAGGGAACCACCCATTGCCGCTCACAGTCACGTTTATTAAATGTGTTCATTAAATTAATAATGATTCATGCTGCCCCCTCTGTAACGTATACACTTCAATATATTGTATCACAGGGCTTACTGTTTATTGTAATTTTGGCAGGCGGCCGGGCAGACGCGCGGGCAGCGTCACTTGACTGACATACACGTGCATGCCCCGGACCTACTTTCTGAATGGAAGCAGGCGGCGCAGGCCACTTGACGTCAGTCAGTCACGCTGGCCGCTCGTTCTGCCCGGCCGGGCATCCAACTATACACAGTAAGCCCTGTGGGAGTAGGATTTAATTGAATGTTATTAGTTACAGAGGGGGCAGCATGAATCATTATTAATTGAATTACACATTTTATAACTGTACTGGAGCGGCGGGGCCGGAGCACAGTGAACGCACCGGCCCCCAGCTCCTCCTCCCAGTCCCTCCCCACTGATACATCGGAGCCTGCCATGCTGGAGCATGGCAGGCTGCGATGTCAAAAGGTGGCGGAACGCCAGAAAAAAAGCCCTGCATAAGAATATCGAGATCTGTCCGTGCAGATTATTGTGACAATAAAAACTGTCCAGTAACCAGCGTGATGATGAAATAATAGTGACATTATATTTCTTTGATTTCCTTTCATAGAAGCTATAATCCTTACAACCAAAGGTTCATCTCAGTATCAAGAGGAGGCAGGTAAAGCTCAGCAGCATGTGGCTCAGTCTTGTGGTTCTCCTCCCTCTTTTCTGGAAAGGTAAGTGTATCACACCGATATCTGGGTGACGAGAATCAGTTCTGTTCATGATTAAAGAAGAACTCCCGCAAAAAAATGTATTCCCTGACCTAGAAACATAGAAACATAGAATGTGTCGGCAGATAAGAACCATTTGGCCCATCTAGTCTGCCCAATATACTGAATACTATGGATAGCCCCTGGCCCTATCTTATATGAAGGATGGCCTTGTGCCTATCCCATGCATGCTTAACCTCCTCCACTGTATTTGCAGCTACCACTTCTGCAGGAGGCTATTCCATGCATCCACTACTCTCTCAGTAAAGTAATACTTCCTGATATTACTGTTATACCTTTCCCCTCTAATTAAAAACTATGTCCTCTTGTAGCCGTTTTTCTTCTTTTAAATATTCTCTCCTCTTTTACCTGCTCGAAAGGTACATGTTTGCAATCTGTAGTGAATGTAATATTCTAGGGCCTCATGCACACGACCGTGCCGTTTTTTTGCGGTCCGCAAACCGCAGATCCGCAAAAGACGGAAGGCGCCCATGTTGCCTTCCACAATTTGCGGAACGGAACGGGCGCCGGCAATATAAATGCCTATTCTTGTCCGCAAATCGCGGACAAGAATAGAACATGTTATATTTTTTGGGCGGGGCCACGGAACGGAGCCACGGATGCGGACAGCACACGGAGTGCTGTCCGCATCTTTTGCGGCTCCATTGAAATGAATGGGTCCGCATCCGAGCCGCCAAAATGGCGGCTCGGATGCGGACCCAAACAACGGCCCTGTGCATGAGGCCTTACCAGTGGTAATAAAACCTCCCATATTCCTCCCTTTTGCTTCTCATCTGTGTCATGTGACCAGCAATCAGACTCTCCAACTGACACAGCATCTTATGTGTGGACAGGAAGTCCGTTTCCCTGTGTATTCCTATGGAAGCCTCGCTCTCAGTCTCATAGGAATACATAGAGAAGTAACTGACTTCCTGTCCTGTGTCTGTTGGAGATCAGAGAGTTGTCACATGACACAGTTAAAATAAGAAAGGAGGGCTCTCACTACAGATTACATGCACCATTTAGCAGGTCAGAGAATCAAACATTTTGCGGGAGTTCTACTTTAATTATTAGATACAGTTGTCTTATTGCAGGAAGCTGAGATCTCGGGAGAGTAAGGCATGCACGTAGCTGTACTACAGATATGTGTCATACATTTGAGCTCCCTGCCAAACAGCACCATAGATCATAGCTTCCTGGATCTCTATGAGAAGAGGACATGGAGATGCCTGTGAATTGCTGTCAGCAGCAAAACCTAAGAACATGTTTAACCTTGTTCAGGATGTGATCAAATTGGAGTTTTCCAGTCTCATCCCAGACATTGAAAAGGTAGTTTCATAGACCAAAATAGATTCCCTAAGATGATATTTGCTCATAAAGGGTCCTCTTTATGTCATGCTGTAGTGTGGGAGGGAAACCCTCAAACATAGGAGGGAAAGGGAAAAGCAAATAAGGTCTGAAAACTAGGGAAGGAAGATGGACACCTCCTAGTGAAAACCCTAATCAAAGCCCTGACTGACTACCAGTATGAACAGACCCCAGAGGTAGGTGAGTTTATACACAGAAATACCTAAAGTCCTATCTAACCCTAAAGGACTCTGGTACTAATGACAGGAATAAGACATCCTGTGCCTCCAAAAGGAAGGGTTAATGGGAGTCTCCCAAAGGCCTAATACAAAACAACCAGAAATGCAACACACAGAAAAGCCAAAATACAAAGGGAAAGGTAGTACTTAACTTCCAAGAAGCTATGGCAGCGCCAGAAACTCAGCTGAGATCCAAACACCAGCTATCCACAGGTCCAACTGAAGACATAAAAAGCACAGCATTGTGGGAGAAACAACTATAAATAGGGATGGTTAAATCACCACAATAGCAACACCTGGAGGTTAAGGGTATGGCCAGTACCAGAAACCACTGAGACTCCTATTGATCCACAAGGTAAACATGTCAAACCAAACCACGTGTTGCCAGTCTCAAAGATCTCCTACCACTCACTGTCGCGGGGACGTCCTTATGTCTCGGTAAGTCCGTGACAATAAACGTATCTTTCATCCACATGAAAGTATCTGATTGGTGGGGGGTCAGACCACTGTGTCCCCCAAGTATCATAAGAACACTCCAAGAGTCCCCAAATACACAGAGCAGCAGGTTGAGCATGTGCACTGCCTCTCCATCCATTCTCCATATAACTGGCATGGTACGGCACTAAGCTATATTCCTGCAGCCCATACTGTGGATAGAAAATACGCTGATCTTTTGGCACAGCCCCTTTATCACGCCATGTAGCACCTTTCTATGGGTCAGTTCTCCAACCATAAAGTTTTTTTGGATAGAAGAGTCCAGAACATGTTTTCTCCACTTAATAGCAAAAGGAATGGGACCATTTATGACAGTGCCCCTTCTCTCCGAGGACTAGGGATGAGCACATTTAAAAAAAATTATATTTGGTGGGTTCGCCAAATTTCCCAAAAAGATTTGATTTGATTTGAATTTATTACTGATGAATTAAGTTAAAAAACTGCTATTTCCTGGCTGCAGAGAGCCTGTATAGTGGTGTAGAACACTGTGCCTTGCAGTAACACGCATAGGGAGTCTGCTGGGGTAGTGAAACAATACTGTGAGTCAGTATGATAGGCAGATGACAGGCGTCGCTCTTAGAATTACTGCCCACTTCACTTATTTGGTCAGTTATGGGGCCAAAACTGACCAAATGACTCAAGTGTTAACTCAGCCTTACAGGTCAATGTTAGCACCAGGTATAAAGACCGTACAAAGGGCCAAGATCCTACTATAGTGTGAAAGAGCACACTCCATTTACACCGTCGTCAGCTGATTCCACATAGATGTCTACAGAACCTGTTCTATTAAACGCTTATACAAGTAGAGTGCAGAGGGTGTCAGCAGTAAGTTTGTGTTGACTTGACTGTTTATTTTGCCTTTTCTCTGATCCGTCAGAACAATAACCCCCAAAAACGGATTCTGTTTGTGGAGCATCCGCCTTTGGTCAGCATTTGGTCAGTAATCCATCAGTATTGCTAAAGCAACAAAAAAAAAAACAGGAGCAGATCCAAAACAGAGATCACACGTGAATGGAATATTTGCATGTCGTCTGTGTATTGTACCCACTCCTGCTTTTGGCTCCCAAATCATAAGCTAATTCTGATGCAAAATAGGCACCATGTCATGCAGGCCTTACAGCTGTTACATAGACAGGATCCGTTGTGCGTCTGTGACAGAGCAGAAGAGGAGTCAAATAAATTATGATTTCAACCAGGCAAAATAATGGCCCAGTGGGGAGGGTGGAAACAGCATGAGAAGTACACAGAGTGCTCCTATGACATAGTGGCGAGGTGAAAGCAGCATGAGGAGGCCACAGAGTGGCCCAATGACAGAGTCTGGAGGTGGGAACAGCATCAGGAGGAGGCTACAGAGTGGCACAATGACAGTGTGGAGATAGTTGCAGCATCAGGAGGCCACAGAGTGGCACAATGACAGAGTGTGGAGGTGGCAGCAGCAGCATCAGGACGAGGCCACAGGGTGGCATAATGACAGTGTTGATATGGCAGCATCAGGAGGCCACAGAGTGGCACAATGACAAAGTGTGGAGGTGGCGGTAGCAGCAGCATCAGGACAAGGCCACAGGGTTGCACAATGACAGTGTTGATGTGGCAGCATCAGAAGGCCACAGAGTGGCACAATGACCAAGTGTGGAGGTGGCGGCAGCAGCAGCAGCATCATCAGGAGGAGGCCACAGGGTGGCACAATGACAGTGTAGAGGTGGCAGCAGCATCATGAGGGCACAGAATGGCACAATGACAGAGTGTGGAGATGGCGGCAGCAGCATCAGGAGGAGGCCACAGAGTGGCACAATGACAATGTGGAGGTGGCAGCAGCATAAGGAGATCACAGAGTGGCACAATGACAGAGTGTGGAGATGGCAGTAGCAGCATCATCGGGAGGCCACAGGGTGGTACAATGACAATGTGGAGGTGACAGCAGCATCAGTAGGCCACAGAGTGGCACAATGACAGAATGTGGAGCTGGCGGCAGCAGTAGCATCAGTAGGAGGCCACAGGGTGGTACAATGACAGTGTGGAGGTGGCAGCAGCAGCATCAGTGGGAGCTCACAAGGTGGCACAATGACAGTGTGGAGGTGGCAGCGGCATCAGGAGGCCACAGAGTGGCACAATAACACAGTGTGGAGGTGGCGTCAGCAGCATAAAGAGGAGGCCACAGAGTGGAACAATGAAAGTGTGGAGGTGGCAGCAGCAGCAGCATGAGGAGACCACAGAGTGGAACAATGACAGAGTGTGCAGGTGGCAGCAGCAGCATCAGGAGGAGGCCACAGGGTGGCACAATGACAGTGTGCGAGTGGCAGTAGCATCAGGAGGCCACAGAGTGGCAATGTGACATAGTGTGGAGCAGCAGCATCAGGAGACCACAGAGTGGCAAGGTGATATCAGGACCTTGCACAGAGTAGTGGATGCATGGATTAGCCTTCCTGCAGAAGTGGTAGCTGCAAATACAGTGAAGGAGTTTAAGCATGCATGGGATAGGCATAAGGCCATCCTTCATATAAAATAGGGCTGGGGCTATTCATAGTATTCAGTATATTGGGCAGACTAAATGGGCCAAATAGTTCTTATCTACAGACACATTCTATGTTTCCATGTTTCTATGTGTAGAGGTGGCAGCAGCATCAGGAGACCACAGAGTTGCAAGGTGACATATTGTGGAGGTGTCGGCAGCATCAAGAGAACACAGATTGGCAAGGTGACTAGTGATGAGAGGCAGGGGCTATATTCAAATTTGCAATATTTTACATATATTTGGGCGAATATTCAACATATATTCGCAAATTCAAGATTATTTTCTTGATTGTGAAAAATCGGCAATGTAATATTCGCGTAATGCGCGTGAATTACAGGTGTTGGTCACTTTTGCTGCATTTTACAAGCTGCTAGAAGTTTCCTGAGACTGGAGAAAATGGTTGGCACAGCAAAGCATTAAAAATGGCTTTATATGCAGTTAGAGTGCTCCAATATATTCACGATTGGGCTAATCGGCACAAAAGATGTGAATATTTTGGTGCAATATGTGAAACTTCACATTTTAGCAGGTCTGCATGTATGTATGGACAGCAGAACCTATAACACTACCTAACACACTGCACTGCAACAGCTACACAATATCAGGATATGACCCACACTGACCATCTCCCACTAACTATCTGTATTATATATAAGCTATCTAACTATTTATATAATGTAGCGTGGAAAGCACAGAGCACAGCAATAACACTGTTGTCTCTCTCAGAACTTTAAAAACTATAGAAAATGGCTTCTCGGGAGGTTCTTATATAGTAATGGGTAGGCAACTTTCCTAATGGTTGCTAGGGATGTTGCTAAGCTCAGACAAAGACATTGCAGCCTTCTCATTGGCCCACAAGCAAAAACGGAGGTTACTGATGAAACAAAATCTAGAATATTCGAAATTATGAATATATATCAATATATTCGCAAATTCTCAAAGTGCCGATATTCACGATTAATGTTCGTGATTTGAATATTCGCACCCAACACTAAAGGTGACATAGTGTGGAAGTGGCAGCAGCATCAGGAGACCACAGAGTGGCAAGGTGACATAGTGTGGAGGTGGCAGCAGCATCAGGAGGCCACAGAGTGACACAATCACAGAGTGTTCAGATGGCGGCAACAGCAACATCAGGAGGAGGCCACAGGGTGGCACAATGACAATTTGGAGGTGGCAGAAGCATCAGGAGGCCAAATAGTGGCACAATGACAGAGCGTGGAGGTGGCGGAGGCAGCAGCAGCATTAGAAAGAGGCCACAGGGTGACACAATGACAGTGTGGAGGTGACGGCAGCAGAAGCATCAGGAGAAGGCCACAACGACAGTGTGGAGGTGACAGCAGCATGAGGAGGCCACAGCGTGGCACAATAACAAAGTGTGGATGTGGCGGCATAAGGAGGAGGCCACAAGGTTGCACAATAACAGTATGGAGGTGGAAGCAGCAGCAGCATGAGGAGAACACAGTGGCACAATGACAGAGTGTGGAGTTGACAGCAGCAGCATCAGGAGGAGGCCACAGAGTGGCACAATGACAGTGTGGAGGTGGCAGCAGAAGCATCAGTAGGAGGCCACAGGGTGGCACAATCACAATGTGGGAGTGGCAGCAGCATCAGGAGGCCACAGGGTAGCAATGTGACATAGTGTTGCTGTAGCATCAGGAGACCACAGAATGGCAAGGTGACATAGTGTGGAGGTGGCAACAGCATAAGGAGACCACAGAGTGGCAAGGTGACATAGTGTGGAGGTGGCATCAGCATCAGGAGACCACAAAGTGGCAAGGTGACATACTGTGGAGGTGGCAGCAGAATCAGGAGACTACAGAGTGGCAAGGTGACATAGTGTGGAGGTCAGAGCAGCATCAGGAGACCACAAAGTGGCAAAGTGACATTATGTGGTGGTGGCAGCAGCATTAGGAGACCACAGAGTGACCCGGTGACAAAGTGGGGAGGTGGGTGGCAATACCAGTAGGAGCTAAAGATGGTGGGTAAAAGAAGGAGCACTTGGCATCAGATGTGTGGCATCAGGAGGGTGGCAGCATCAGAATAGTAGCTGAGGCAGGTAGCCAGAAGAAAGCAGTCTCTTTTGTCAAAGTGTTGGTGTGGCACCATGGATGATTTAGTCTTATGCATAATGCATCTGTGGGTGGAAATCCTGGCTGATCCACGCCTAATTCATCTTGACAAAGGTCAGTCTCTCCACATCAGGTGAGTTCTTCTTGGGTAACTATGGCCCCCCGCTGCACTAAACACCCGCTCTGATGACAGTTGTGGCCACAAATCCAGTTTGGCTGCCCAGTAGTCCAGCAGATCTTCAATGTGAGGTGTCAGGGTGCTGTCCAAGTTTGCCACCACCTGCTAGTTAAGGTCCTGTTCCAGGTTTAGCTGCTGCTGCTGGTAAGTAGTTTCTTCACTAGGCGGGTGAAGAAAGCTGCTCATCAGGGACTCTAGACTCAAGTTGCTGCTAATGGAGCTGGAACTGCTTCTATCCCCCCCCTCCCCAGCAGCCATGGCAGAGGAACGTGAGCGCAGAGGGCCCCCCGCGGTCAGACCTGCGAGAGGATGGACGATGGCGCGGATAGGCAGCGGCCAACTGACTACATAGAATGTCTCTATAGTAGTTCAGTTTGTCCGTCCTCTCAGCAGGTGTAAAAAAGGCCCCCATTTTGGACCGGTAGCGAGGGTCCAACAAGGTGGAGAGCCAGATGTCATCCCTCTGCCGAATGCTAATAATTCGGCTGTCACTACGCAAGCAAGTGAGCATGCATCGGGCCATTTGTGCAAGTGACTCTGAGGAACTCCATGCCTCCCTATCCACTGCATACTGCCATGGTGTGTCTAGGTCCTCTGCCTCGTCTTCCTCATCGCCCTGTAGCTCCTCTGGCTGCTCCTCCTCTCCTGTCACATGTGTAGAAAAACACCCATTTTGCTACACATTGCTTATGCTGCAATGTTTTCCTACTCCTCCAGTTCAGCCCCCACAGGGCTCATGTGGCCATGAGATCTAGTCGCCATGTCTCCAGTCCCCTAACCAGCCAGATTTACCAGCATCTGTTTCAGGACATGAAGCAGTGGAATGACGTTGTTCATCCCGTAGTCCTAACGTGACCTCCTCAAAGGACCTGAGCAAACGGCAGGTGTCACGCATTAGCTGCCACTAGCTGACATCGAAGTTACACAGGGGAGTACTCCTGTCCGCTTGGATCATTAAGAAATCGTTTATTGCCTTTCTCTTTTTGTACAGTCGGTCTAACATATGGAGGGTGGAATTGCAACCGGTGGAAACGTTGCATATCAGTCTATGTTGGGGGATGCCGTTCTCCCGCTGCAGCTCAAAAAGGGTGTGCTTTGCGGTGTACAAGTGACTGAAGTGCATGCCAAGTTTCCTGGCCATTTTTAGTATGTCTTACAACCAGATTGAACATGTGTGCCATGCAGGGCGCATGGCTCAGCCCTTCTTGATGCAGCGCCAACACCATGTCCTTCCTATTTTGGGTCACCATGGTTCCGATTTTTAGTTGTCATGGAGAAAGCCAGGATTCGATTTCTTAATGAAGGACACAGAGCAGTTCCTCCCCTGTGTGACTCAATTCGTCCAGGCAAACGAGGTGCAGGACAGCGTGACACGGACGTGCCCTGCACATGTGGTATTCTGGAGGGGCACTGTGACTTGTCCCTGCAGTGGAGGCTGGGAACACGGTGGAGGATGAGGAGGCAGAGGCAGACATTGTTGCAGGACCAACAGCGTGAGAATGTGGAGGCGGAAGTGGTGTCACCTGGCCAAGTTGCTGGTGTGGCTGTGCAGGAAACACATTTACCCAGTGGGCCGTAAAAGACATATTTTTCCCTGACCGTAGTTACAGCTCCACACGTCGACCTTGACGTGCACTTTGGCAGACACCGACAGGCTCAAGGACTGGCCCACCTTCTGTTCTACATGTGTGTGCAGGGCTGTAACTGCCTTTTTGGCAAAGAAATGATGGCTTTGGACTCTCCACCTCGGCTAGGCACAAGCCATCAGTTCTCTAAAAGGTGCAGAGTCCACCACTTGGAAAGGGAGGGACTGCAGCACCAGCAACTTGGCCAGGAGCACATTTAGCTTCTGCACGCATGCATACTGTTGTCTCTTGGCAATCACTTCAGTGATCGATTGCTGATGGAATGACTGACGAGGATTAAGAGGAGGAGCAGGAGCAGGAGCATCAGGACCAGCAGATGAAGGGAAGGACAAACAGCTCCCTTTGACTGAGGTGGTGGAGCCTTGACTTCCTGACATCGGGTGTGTGCCACTGGGTGATACAGCGGTTGCTGCGGCTGGCTTGACCACCACATCGGAGCCATGGTTCTCCCAGGTCACTTTATGGTGACACTGCATATGGTTGACGCAGAACCATGGTGCCAACATTGGCACCCAGGCCACGCTTCACCTTATGCCAACAGATTCTACAAATGGCCTTGTTCACCTCCTCCGGCGGCTTAACAAAAAACTGCCACACCGCCAAGTAGGTGATTTTACCCCCAACACTCCGCACTGACTGACTGCTACCACCGCTGCTTCAGTGAACCCATGCAGAACTACAAACCGGATTCCCAAAAAGTTGGGACACTATACAAATCGTGAATAAAAACTGAATGCAATGATGTGGAGGTGCCAACTTCTAATATTTTATTCAGAATAGAACATAAATCACGGAACAAAAGTTTAAACTGAGAAAATGTACAATTTTAAGGGAAAAATATGTTGAATCAGAATTTCATGGTGTCAACAAATCCCCAAAAAGTTGGGACAAGGCCATTTTCACCACTGTGTGGCATCTCCCCTTCTTCTTACTACACTCAACAGACGTCTGGGGACCGAGGAGACCAGTTTCTCAAGTTTAGAAATAGGAATGCTCTCCCATTCTTGTCTAATACAGGCCTCTAACTGTTCAATCGTCTTGGGCCTTCTTTGTTGCACCTTCCTCTTTATGATGCGTCAAATGTTCTCTATAGGTGAAAGATCTGGACTGCAGACTGGCCTTTTTAGTACCCGGATCCTTCTTCTATGCAGCCATGATGTTGTGATTGATGCAGAATGTGGTCTGGCATCTTGTTGAAAAATGCAGGGTCTTCCCTGAAAGAGATGACGTCTGGATGGGAGCATATGTTGTTCTAGAACCTGAATATATTTTTCTGCATTGATGGTGCCTTTCCAGACATGCAAGCTGCCCATGCCACACGCACTCATGCAACCCCATACCATCAGAGATGCAGGCTTCTGAACTGAGCGTTGATAACAACTTGGGTTGTCCTTGTCCTCTTTGGTCCAGATGACATGGCGTCCCAGATTTCCAAAAAGAACTTCGAATCGTAACTCGTCTGACCACAGAACAGTCTTCCATTTTGCCACACTCCATTTTAAATGATCCCTGGCCCAGTGAAAACGCCTGAGCTTGTGGATCTTGCTTAGAAATGGCTTCTTCTTTGCACTGTAGAGTTTCAGCTGGCAACGGCGGATGGCACGGTGGATTGTGTTCACTGACAATGGTTTCTGGAAGTATTCCTGAGCCCATTCTGTGATTTCCTTTACAGTAGCATTCCTGTTTGTGGTGCAGTGTCGTTTAAGGGCCCAGAGATCACGGGCATCCAGTATGGTTTTACGGCCATGACCCTTACGCACAGAGATTGTTCCAGATTCTCTGAATCTTCGGATGATGTTATGCACAGTTGATGATGATAGATGCAAAGTCTTTGCAATGTTTCGCTGGGTAACACCTTTCTGATATTGCTCCACTATCTTTCTGCGCCACATTGTGGGAATTGGTGATCCTCTACCCATCTTGGCTTCTGAGAGACACTGCCACTCTGAGAAGCTCTTTTTATACCCAATCATGTTGCCAATTGACCTAATTAGTGGTAATTGGTCTTCCAGCTCTTCGTTATGCTCAAATTTACTTTTTCCAGCCTCTTATTGCTACTTGTCCCAACTTTTGGGGGATTTGTTGACACCATGAAAATTTGAATCAACGTATTTTTTCTTTAAAATGATACATTTACTCGGATTAAACGTTTGATCTGTCATCTACGTTCTATTACAAATAAAATATTGACATTTGCCATCTCCACATCATTGCATTCAGTTTTTATTCACAATTTGTTTAGTGTCCCAACTTTTTGGGAATCCGGTTTGTACTTTCCGTGCAGGTAGACTCCTGTGAAGCGGGTGGTCTGCCCTGGGCACGTTTGGCTCCCGACCTACCACTATTGCCACCCTGCTAACTCCCGGACATGCTACCGACTTTCTGGCTCCGCCGCTGTCTCACGGGCAATATGTCACCCTCTTCTCCCGATGATGATGAATCACCTAATTCACCCTGCTCCCAAGTGCGATCAGCTACATCATCATCATCGAGTACTGTCTGCACGTTACTGATGTCTTCCTCAACAGTTTCTGGGTCAGAAGCCTGACCACTCGCAACACCAGCTCCCACACCACTCTCCTCATCACTACTTGCCCACCTACCGGAGGAAGTGGCAGATGTCTCCTCCACATCTTGGCTGGCCAGTAGCTGCTGACTGTCCTCTAGTAGCTCGTCGTTGCTGAATAGTGGAGCTGAACCCACAGCATATAATACTTTTCTGGCTGAGGGAACAGAAATGGACAGACAGTTTGAGAGCAGGGCCTGCTCTCGGGCCATGCCAACTAAGGGTTGTGTCTGACGAGCCCAATAACTCTTGGCTGGGGGTGTCTGATGTCACAAATAAATAAAAAGGAAAGTAAAACAACCCAAAAAAGTCAGCAATTTTCTCACTTTACCACACAATGGCCCTTTTTTTTCCACTAATAAATTCCAAAAAGGGCTTTAGAACATATAACTGCACCACTGAATGGCAAATAATATATATTTTTGTGCCACTAATACACTAGTGTTGATCGCGAATATTCTATTTGCAAATTTTTATCGTGAATATCGGCACTTGGAGAATTTGCGAAGATGTAGAATATAGTGCTATATATTTGCAATCGCAAATATTCTAGATTTTTTTTTTCATCAGTAACCTCCCTTTTTGCTTGTGGGCCAATGAGAAGGCTGCAATGTCTGTCAGAGCTTAGCAACATCCCTAGCAACCAATAGGAAAGTTGCCTGCCCCTTTACTACTGTATATAAGAAAAGTCCCCAGCAGCCATTTTATTCTGTTTTTTTTTTCTTCAGTTCTGATAGAGAGAGCAGTGACCTTGCTGTGCTCTGTGCTTTCATCTGGATCCTATTCCTTATCCAATTACATTAGATCAGGCATCCTCAAACTGCGGCCCTCCAGCTGTTGCAAAACTACAACTCCCAGCATGCCTGAACAGCCTACAGGTATCAGCCTACAGCAGGGCATTGTGGGATTTGTAGTTTTACAACAGCTGGAGGGTTGTAGTTTGAGGATGCCTGCATTAGATAATTAGTCAGTTAGCTCATATACTGTATATAATACAGATAGTTAGTGGGAGATAGTCAGTGTAGGTTAGATCGTGATTAGAGTTGAGCGAACACCTGGATGTTCGGGTTCGAGAAGTTCGGCCGAACATCCCGGAAATGTTCGGGTTCGGGATCCGAACCCGATCCGAACTTCGTCCCGAACCCGAACCCCATTGAAGTCAATGGGGACCCGAACTTTTCGGCACTAAAACGGCTGTAAAACAGCCCAGGAAAGGGCTAGAGGGCTGCAAAAGGCAGCAACATGTAGGTAAATCCCCTGCAAACAAATGTGGATAGGGAAATTAATTAAAATAAAAATTAAATAAATAAAAATTAACCAAAATCTATTGGAGAGAGGTTCCATAGCAGAGAATCTGGCTTCCCGTCACCCACCACTGGAACAGTCCATTCTCAGATATTTAGGCCCCGGCACCCAGGCAGAGGAGAGAGGTCCCGTAACAGACAATCTGGCTTCATGTCAGCAGAGAATCAGTCTGCATGTCATAGCAGAGAATCAGGCTTCACGTCAGCCACCACTGCAACAGTCCATTGTCATAAATTTAGGCCCAGCACCCAGGCAGAGGAGAGAGGTCCCGTAACAGACAATCTGGCTTCATGTCAGCAGAGAATCAGTCTTCATGTCATAGCAGAGAATCAGGCTTCACGTCACCCACCACTGTAAGAGTCCATTTTCATAAATTTAGGCCCAGCACCCAGGCAGAGGAGAGAGGTCCCGTAACAGAGGATCTGGCTTCATGTCAGCAGAGAATCAGTCTGCATGTCATAGCAGAGAATCAGGCTTCACGTCAGCCACCACTGCAACAGTCCATTGTCATAAATTTAGGCCCAGCACCCAGGCAGAGGAGAGAGGTCCCGTAACAGAGGATCTGGCTTCATGTCAGCAGAGAATCAGTCTGCATGTCATAGCAGAGAATCAGGCTTCACGTCAGCCACCACTGCAACAGTCCATTGTCATAAATTTAGGCCCAGCACCCAGGCAAAGGAGAGAGGTCCCGTAACAGACAATCTGGCTTCATGTCAGCAGAGAATTAGTCTGCATGTCATAGCAGAGAATGAGGCTTCACGTCAGCCACCACTGCAACAGTCCATTGGCATATATTTAGGCCTAGCACACAGGCAGAGGAGAGAGGTCCCGTAACAGACAATCTGGCTTCATGTCAGCAGAGAATCAGTCTGCATGTCATAGCAGAGAATGAGGCTTCACGTCACCCACCACTGCAACAGTCCATTGGCATATATTTAGGCCTAGCACACAGGCAGAGCAGAGAGGTCCCGTAACAGACAATCTGGCTTCATGACAGCAGAGAATCAGTCTGCATGTCATAGCAGAGAATCAGGCTTCACGTCAGCCACCACTGCAACAATCCATTGGCATATATTTAGGCCTAGCACACAGGCAGAGCAGAGAGGTCCCATAACAGACAATCTGGCTTCATGTCAGCAGAGAATCAGTCTGCATGTCATAGCAGAGAATGAGGCTTCACGTCACCCACCACTGCAACAGTCCATTGGCATATATTTAGGCCTAGCACACAGGCAGAGCAGAGAGGTCCCGTAACAGACGATCTGGCTTCATGTCAGCAGAGAATCAGTCTGCATGTCATAGCAGAGAATGAGGCTTCACGTCACCCACCACTGCAACAGTCCATTGGCATATATTTAGGCCTAGCACACAGGCAGAGCAGAGAGGTCCCGTAACAGACAATCTGGCTTCATGTCAGCAGAGAATCAGTCTGCATGTCATAGCAGAGAATGAGGCTTCACGTCACCCACCACTGCAACAGTCCATTGGCATATATTTAGGCCTAGCACACAGGCAGAGCAGAGAGGTCCCGTAACAGACAATCTGGCTTCATGACAGCAGAGAATCAGTCTGCATGTCATAGCAGAGAATGAGGCTTCACGTCACCCACCACTGCAACAGTCCATTGGCATATATTTAGGCCTAGCACACAGGCAGAGCAGAGAGGTCCCGTAACAGACAATCTGGCTTCATGTCAGCAGAGAATCAGTCTGCATGTCATAGCAGAGAATCAGGCTTCACGTCAGCCACCACTGCAACAGTCCATTGTCATAAATTTAGGCCCAGCACCCAGGCAGAGGAGAGAGGTCCCGTAACAGACAATCTGGCTTCATGTCAGCAGAGAATTAGTCTGCATGTCATAGCAGAGAATCAGGCTTCATGTCAGCCACCACTGCAACAGTCCATTGGCATATATTTAGGCCTAGCACACAGGCAGAGGAGAGGTTCATTCAACTTTGGGTAGCCTCGCAATATAATGGTAAAATGAAAATAAAAATAGGATTGAATGAGGAAGTGCCCTGGAGTCCAATAATATATGGTTATGGGGAGGTAGTTAATGTCTAATCTGGACAAGGGACGGACAGGTCCTGTGGGATCCATGCCTGGTTCATTTTTATGAACGTCAGCTTGTCCACATTGGCTGTAGACAGGCGGCTGCGTTTGTCTGTAATGACGCCCCCTGCCGTGCTGAATACACGTTCAGACAAAACGCTGGCTGCCGGGCAGGCCAGCACCTCCAAGGCATAAAAGGCTAGCTCTGGCCACGTGGACAATTTAGAGACCCAGAAGTTGAATGGGGCCGAACCATCAGTCAGTACGTGGAGGGGTGTGCACACGTACTGTTCCACCATGTTAGTGAAATGTTGCCTCCTGCTAACACGTTGCGTATCAGGTGGTGGTGCAGTTAGCTGTGGCGTGTTGACAAAAGTTTTCCACATCTCTGCCATGCTAACCCTGCCCTCAGAGGAGCTGGCCGTGACACAGCTGCCTTGGCGACCTCTTGCTCCTCCTCTGCCTTGGCCTTGGGCTTCCACTTGTTCCCCTGTGACATTTGGGAATGCTCTCAGTAGCGCGTCTACCAACGTGCGCTTGTACTCGCGCATCTTCCTATCACGCTCCAGTGCAGGAAGTAAGGTGGGCACATTGTCTTTGTAGCGTGGATCCAGCAGGGTGGCAACCCAGTAGTCCGCACAGGTTAAAATGTGGGCAACTCTGCTGTCGTTGCGCAGGCACTGCAGCATGTAGTCGCTCATGTGTGCCAGGCTGCCCAGGGGTAAGGACAAGCTGTCCTCTGTGGGAGGCGTATCGTCATCGTCCTGCCTTTCCCCCCAGCCACGCACCAGTGATGGACCCGAGCTGCGTTGGGTGCCACCCCGCTGTGACCATGCTTCATCCTCATCCTCCTCCACCTCCTCCTCATCCTCGTCCTCCTCGTCCTCCAGTAGTGGGCCCTGGCTGGCCACATTTGTACCTGGCCTCTGCTGTTGCCAAAAACCTCCCTCTGAGTCACTTCGAAGAGACTGGCCTGAAAGTGCTAAAAATGACCCCTCTTCCTCCTCCTCCTCCTCCTCCTCCTGGGCCACCTCCTCTTCCATCATCGCCCTAAGTGTTTTCTCAAGGAGACATAGAAGTGGTATTGTAACGCTGATAACGGTGTCATCGCCACTGGCCATGTTGGTGGAGTACTCGAAACAGCGCAACAGGGCACACAGGTCTCGCATGGAGGCCCAGTCATTGGTGGTGAAGTGGTGCTGTTCTGTAGTGCGACTGACCCGTGCGTGCTGCAGCTGAAACTCCACTATGGCCTGCTGCTGCTCGCACAGTCTGTCCAGCATGTGCAAGGTGGAGTTCCACCTGGTGGGCACGTCGCATATGAGGCGGTGAGCGGGAAGGCCGAAGTTACACTGTAGCGCAGACAGGCGAGCAGCAGCAGGATGTGAACGCCGGAAGCGCGAACAGACGGCCCGCACTTTATGCAGCAGCTCTGACATGTCGGGGTAGTTGTGAATGAACTTCTGCACCACCAAATTCAGCACATGCGCCAAGCAAGGGATGTGCGTCAAATTGGCTAGTCCCAGAGCTGCAACGAGATTTCGCCCATTATCACACACCACCAGGCCGGGCTTGAGGCTCACCGGCAGCAACCACTCGTCGGTCTGTTGTTCAATACCCCGCCACAACTCCTGTGCGGTGTGGGGCCTGTCCCCCAAACATATGAGTTTCAGAATGGCCTGCTGACGTTTACCCCGGGCTGTGCTGAAGTTGGTGGTGAAGGTGTGTGGCTGACTGGATGAGCAGGTGGAAGAAGAGGAGGAGGAAGCCGAGAAGGAGGAGGTGGCAACAGGAGGCAAAGAATGTTGCCCTGCGATCCTTGGCGGCGGAAGGACGTGCGCCAAACAGCTCTCCGCCTGGGGCCCAGCTGCCACTACATTTACCCAGTGTGCAGTTAGGGAGATATAGCGTCCCTGGCCGTGCTTACTGGTCCACGTATCTGTGGTTAGGTGGACCTTGCTACAGATGGCGTTGCGCAGTGCACACTTGATTTTATCGGATACTTGGTTGTGCAGGGAAGGCACGGCTCTCTTGGAGAAGTAGTGCCGGCTGGGAACAACATACTGTGGGACAGCAAGCGACATGAGCTGTTTGAAGCTGTCTGTGTCCACCAGCCTAAATGACAGCATTTCATAGGCCAGTAGTTTAGAAATGCTGGCATTCAGGGCCAGGGATCGAGGGTGGCTAGGTGGGAATTTACGCTTTCTATCAAATGTTTGTGAGATGGAGAGCTGAACGCTGGCGTGTGACATGGTTGAGACGCTTGGTGACGGAGGTGGTGGTGGTGGTGTTGGTGGTACATCCCCTGTTTGCTGGGCGGCAGGTGCCAACGTTCCTCCAGAGGCGGAGGAAGAGGCCGAGGCGGCAGCAGCAGAATAGGCCGAGGCGGCAGCAGCAGAAGAGGTAGCAGGGGGAGCCTGAGTGACTTCCTTGGTTTTAAGGTGTTTACTCCACTGCAGTTCATGCTTTGCATGCAGGTGCCTGGTCATGCAGGTTGTGCTCAGGTTCAGAACGTTAATGCCTCGCTTCAGGCTCTGATGGCACAGCGTGCAAACCACTCGGGTCTTGTCGTCAGCACATTGTTTGAAGAAGTGCCATGCCAGGGAACTCCTTGAAGCTGCCTTTGGGGTGCTCGGTCCCAGATGGCGGCGGTCAGTAGCAGGCGGAGTCTCTTGGCGGCGGGTGTTCTGCTTTTGCCCACTGCTCCCTCTTTTGCTACGCTGTTGGCTCGGTCTCACCACTGCCTCTTCCTCCGAACTGTGAAAGTCAGTGGCACGACCTTCATTCCATGTGGGGTCTAGGACCTCATCGTCCCCTGCATCGTCTTCCACCCAGTCTTGATCCCTGACCTCCTGTTCAGTCTGCACACTGCAGAAAGACGCAGCAGTTGGCACCTGTGTTTCGTCATCATCAGAGACGTGCTGAGGTGGTATTCCCATGTCCTCATCATCAGGAAACATAAGTGGTTGTGCGTCAGTGCATTCTATGTCTTTCACCGCTGGGGAAGGGCTAGGTGGATGCCCTTGGGAAACCCTGCCAGCGGAGTCTTCAAACAGCATAAGAGACTGCTGCATAACTTGAGGCTGAGACAGTTTCCCTGGTATGCATGGGGGTGATGTGACAGACTGATGGGGTTGGTTTTCAGGCGCCATCTGTGCGCTTTCTGCAGAAGACTGGGTGGGAGATAATGTGAACGTGCTGGATCCACTGTCGGCCACCCAATTGACTAATGCCTGTACCTGCTCAGGCCTTACCATCCTTAGAACGGCATTGGGCCCCACCATATATCGCTGTAAATTCTGGCGGCTACTGGGACCTGAGGTAGTTGGTACACTAGGACGTGTGGATGTGGCAGAACGGCCACGTCCTCTCCCAGCACCAGAGGGTCCACTAACACCACCACGACCATGTCCACGTCCGCGTCCCTTTCTAGATGTTTTTCTCATTGTTATGGTTCACCACAACAACAAATATATTATTTGGCCCAATGTATTGTATTCAAATTCAGCGGGATATAAATTTGAGGCCTAGTATTTAGGCGCTGGGTGACCGGTATGGATTTAGTGACAGAATTAGACTTGGAAATGCACAGAAGCGTGTGTGTGTGAAGTTATTCTGAATGACCCAATGTGCACCTTGAATATTATATACCCTTTTAGGGATAGATTTCAAATAGCTCTGATATAGCAGAAACCACTAAATTATGAAATTGTTAAATTGGGAATTGTATTTAAACCCAGAACAAAAAATGTGCTTTGACGGACACTAAATAACTTTCCCAGCCACAACAGGACAGCGTTAACAAGAGATTTAGCAGGATATAAATTTGAGGCCTAGTATTTAGGCGCTGGGTGACAGGTATGGGTTTAGTGACAGAATTAGACTTGGAAATACACAGTAGCGGGTGTGTGTGAAGTTATTCTGAATGACCCAATGTGCACCTTGAATATTATATACCCTTTTAGGGATAGATTTCAAATAGCTCTGATATAGCAGAAACCACTAAATTATGAAATTGCTAAATTGGGAATTGTACTTCAACCCAGAACAAAAAATGTGCTTTGACGGACACTAAATAACTTTCCCAGCCACAACAGGACAGCGGTAACGAGAGATTTAGCGGGATATAAATTTGAGGCCTAGTATTTAGGCGCTGGGTGACCGGTATGGATTTAGTGACAGAATTAGACTGGGATATGGCCAAAAAATAACCACACTATTGCTGGTTAAATGCACTTGGTGACGGGCGCAGCTTGCCCCTGATTTAGTATATGGCCAAAAAATGAACAGACTATTGCTGGTTAAATGCACTTGGTGTCACAGCTTGACGCACCACACTACTGAGGGTTAAATGCACTTGGTGACGGGCGCAGCTTGCCCCTGATGTAGTATATGGCCAAAAAATGAACAGACTATTGCTGGTTAAATGCACTTGGTGTGACAGCTTCACCCTGATGTAGGCTTTAGCCAAAAAACAACCACACCATTGAGGGTTAAATGCACTTGGTGACAGGCGCAGCTTGCCCCTGATTTAGTATATGGCCAAAAAAATGAACAGACTATTGCTGGTTAAATGCACTTGGTGTGACAGCTTCACCCTGATGTAGGCTTTAGCCAAAAAACAACCACACCATTGAGGGTTAAATGCACTTGGTCGCAGCTTGGATGCACTTGGTCGCAGCACCGCACAAGACACAAAATGGCCGCCGATCACCCCAGAAAAAAGTGACTGACAAACGGTCTGGGCAGCCTAAAAACAGTGAGTGAGCATTTGAATTTCAGCAGCTCAATGATGCACAGCTGCAGATCGATCGATTAATCAAGTGAAGTCCTTTGGAGGAGTTAATCTGCCTAATCTCGCCCTACTGTCGCATCCGCAACCTCTCCCTACGCTAATCAGAGCAGAGTGACGGGCGGCGCTATGTGACTCCAGCTTAAATAGAGGCTGGGTCACATGGTGCTCTGGCCAATCACAGCCATGCCAATAGTAGGCATGGCTGTGACGGCCTCTTGGGGCAAGTAGTATGACGCTTGTTGATTGGCTGCTTTGCAGCCTTTCAAAAAGCACCAAGAAAGCGTCACAAAAGCGCCAAGAAAGCGACGAACACCGAACCCGAACCCGGACTTTTACGAAAATGTCCGGGTTCGGGTCCGTGTCACGGACACCCCAAAATTCGGTACGAACCCGAACTATACAGTTCGAGTTCGCTCATCCCTAATCGTGATATAATGTAGCTGGGTGTTAGGTAGTGTGATAGGGATTACTGTTTCTCTGCGGTCTATACATACATGCTACAGACATAGTGGTGTGATGTCTCAACAATACTTAGTGCACCAATCAGTGATATCTACTCAGACCTGATAAAATGTGAAGTTGCACATATTGCGCCAAAATATTCGCATCATTAGTGCCATTTTGCGCAATAGCAAAATTAATGACTGAAGATCATGAATTCTAGAATTTGCTAATCTATTGCGAATATTAAGCGAAAAAATTGAGAAATATCAGGAGAACGAATATTGCCTACTGCCTATGCCTTTAGAACATATAACTGCACCGTTAAACAGAAAATATATAT
Source organism: Bufo gargarizans (assembly GCF_014858855.1). Lineage (NCBI taxonomy): Eukaryota > Metazoa > Chordata > Amphibia > Anura > Bufonidae > Bufo > Bufo gargarizans. Next base: position 722,075,218 of record NC_058081.1, on the reverse strand, counting down.
TTTTTGCCACTAATACACGTCAAAAAGGGCTGTAATTTTAGCACTTCACCACACAACGGCTAATAAGCCCTTTTTCCCACTAATACACGCCAAAAAATGCTTTAGAACATATAACTGCACCGCACAAGGGCAAATAAGACGTAGAAATATTCCCTTGTAAAAAACCCTGTTAATGGCTGTATCACACAGCAGTGATGAGCGGCAAGGGCAATATTCGAATTTGCAATATTTTGCAAATATTTGTTTCTAGTCATTGATCTCTAGTCAATTCGCGATACGAAAATTTGCGATCAACACTACTATAGGCAACTTTCCTATTGGTTCTAGGGATGTTGCTAAGTGACGATTTTTGCAATAAATTCGCCCAAAAAATCGTGATTAGAATATTTGTGAATACAAATATATAGCACTATATTCTAAATATTCGCGAATTCTCGAATTTGCGATTCGAATATTCGCGCTCAACACTATCACACAGCACTTGCACCCCAATAGCAAGAACGGTTTGCTGGAATTACAGAGCTGTATAATGGCAATTTGTTCCTATTACCCAGGCTGTAACCTCCCCGACTGAACCCTGTTCAGCATAAATGCTGTGGAATGATTCCTCCCTATCCTTTCTCTGAACTTCTATACTCTCGCTGCAATAAGTACACTGGAAAATGGCAGAATCCAAGATGGCTGAGGCTATTTATAGGGCTGTGACATCACAGGGCTGGCTGGCTGCTGATTGGCTGCATGCATGGCATTGTGGGTGATCCCTCCTTCCCAGAGTTCCTTGCTCCATGTCCTCACACGCGCAGCAGCCATTTTAAGAAAACAATTTGATTCGTTTCCACGAAGCCTGAGGAGATTAGGATTAGTTGCAAATCGATTTTTCCTGAAATTCGGATCAAATTCCACTTCGTCATCTTCGATTCGCTCATCTCTACTACCTGTAAATACCGTTTTACTAATTAAGAAATAGAAGCTCAGTCAGTATCTCTGTGGATGATGTGATACATGTAGTAGCTGATATGTCATGTCATCCTCTATCCTTCTACAGGTATCACAGGCCAGATTCCTCTCTATACTATTGAAGTGAATTCCAGTGTCAGTGTACAGGAGGGTCTCTGCGTCACGATTCCTTGTAAATTCACTGCTGACGGTAAAAGTACATTCACAGATCCCTTCGTTTACTGGAAACGTTCTGGTTCAAACTCTGTCGTAGCCACTAATAATAATCCAGATACTGTGCAAACAAACTTCCGTCTGACGGGAAACCCAGATTCTGGGGACTGCACCCTGACGTTATCTAATACCGCAGAAGGCGATGCGGGGAAATATTACTTTAGATTTGAAGGCAACAAAGGCAACGGTCCGAGATTTAGTTATGAGAAAACACCAACTACTATCACTGTGACAGGTAAGTGATTATATCATATCCCCTGATACAGCCGGGATCTATATCTGCTCCGCCCTATGTAACCTTGCTGCACATTTCATGTCAAATTATTGTGTTATAAGAAGAATACTCTGCACCTCATGAAGTAGATGTGACGCTCTGCAGTATGTATGATGCAGTCCAATGTATTTCACATGTCAAATGACATTTACAGGCTATGTCCATTTACAAACCATATTGACCCAGAACATCTCAAATAAAATCAAAAATGAAGCAGACTTGCCAAAATTCTAGGGACAAAAATAAAATAAAAATACTCAGTTTTGTGTCTACAGCTCCTCTGCAGATCTATATGTCTCAGTGGATTCAGACCGTAGACAAACCCTATATAAGCTCACACTGGTCATACAGTAGGAGAGGGTGTAAAGACCAGGACAATAGTCACAGTACCTCTTATAAGGACCATCGGCTGTATGAGGGGGGTAGGTGAGGAGGGGACGTCACTTTGTAAAATCAGCCAGAGGGGAAAAAAGGATGGCCCCTAAAATGTTCTCTCACATGTTGCATATATTGAAAATGAGGGTCCCTTTCTCAGGTAGGTTACGGGCAGGGTTGCCAACCTAAATTTTTTTTTTTTCTGGACAATTTATACAAAAATCATGGACATTTTTTATGGACAAATTGGAAAACTATAATGAATTATAAAGATTATAAGTAATACCTGTCTATAAATCGGATACTAATACTGAACACATTACCAGAGTTTACTGTGGAGTCTAAAATCCTGACAATTTCTATCAAGTACCACCAACCTCCAAAAAATTACAGACACGTCTAATTGTTTTTCACAGACACTGCAAAAAAGTCCCTGTTTTTACAGACTGTCCAGGAATTTCTGGACAGTTGGCAACCCTGGTTATGGGGCCCCATGTCACAATCTTCTATCCCAATCCCTCATGGAAACCCCAAATGTCCTTTTTGGTCATATTGGTAAAATTCCCTAAACTATGAAGGACCCATGTCCATCCTTACCTTTCCTTTTGGCTTGACATATTCTGAGACATGTGGCACGAGATGACCATTGCAGCCCGCCAAGGGTTTTGTTAGCGTGTTGTCATACTGTATTCAATTGGTTTTCTGAGAATATGAAATCTTTAACCAAAGTTAAGCAAAGGTGAAGCTGGGACTCTGAAAATTAAATATAAAAAAATAAAACCATGACAGACATATGTAGACAACAATTTAATAGTCCATTTGTTCCTGGTTCCACTTGTTTTATGCCTCAGAATATATAAACTTCTTAGATAATTTTACTACTAGGAACCTCAAATATTAAAATAGTTAAAAAAATGTATGTCTCAATTTAATAATAGAATCAAAATGGAGGCATAAATAAGGCGGCCATTTCTGATGATGATATGAATATACATATTGATAAGTTCTTCAGTTTTTCCTCTAAACAGTGAAACAAATAATTAATTTGTGAATTCACAAAATGTTTCCCATCATACACACCTAGGTCATGGTCATACCATAATGTTATTTGGCTTGGCAGCAGCTTCCTGATGCTTCTGTATTTTAGTTTTACCCAGAACAGTTTTGGGGTTTTTTATTCCATTTTTAATTGTGTTTTAGTTATGATCTGACCTGTGATTAAACACTTTATGTGGCTTCACAATTATTCCTGCTGGATACAAGTTGATCAGAGGAATTATTATACATCTTGTATCACTGGTTGATTATTCCATATGTAGGTCTCACAGAAGAACCGGTCATCTCAGATATTGGGACAGTGATTGCTGGTGTAAATAAGACATTGACCTGCGCTCCTCCTGGGAACTGCTCTGCCACATCCTTACATTTTCAATGGGAGAAGAGTAATGTGGCTGGTATCTGGAAGAATTCATCTACAATAACATTTACCCCATCTACAGATGATGACCAGAAAACCATCACATGTCAGATGACTAATGCCAAGGGAACGACAACTCAAAAAAACATTCTCCTTCATGTCTACAGTAAGTACATGTTAGCTTTGCAAATAGCCTTCTCCAGGGTTCAGTACCAGAAGATCCTCTGGTGGGTCCAGACTGCTACACAACATGGGCCAGAGTAGTGCAGCAGAAGACAACAGCTAATAGACAGGTGTCTTCACATGACCCTGGATTAGTGCCCATTTCAAGACAGCAGCTCTTTATGGCCAGATGAGACTGCGGTGCCTGAAAACAGGGTGACACTTACTAGAGTACGAGACTGGGGTAAAATCTGTAAAATAAGAACATAATTGTTATGGGTTTCGTCCTTTCTTTCTTTCTTTCTTTTTCTCTTTCTCTTTCTCTCTCTCTCTCTTTTTCTTTCTTTCTTTCTCTCTCTTTATTTATTTCTCTCTTTCTTTCTCTATTTTTCTCTCTTTCTCTCCCTCTCACTCTTTCTCTTTCTTTCTTTCTTTTTTTCTTTCTTTCTTTCTTTCTTTCTTTTTCTTTCTTTCTTTCTTTCTTTCTTTCTTTCTTTCTTTCTTTCTTTCTTTCTTTCTTTCTTTCTTTCTTTCTTTCTTTCTTTCTCTCTATCTCTATCTCTCTCTCTGTTTCTTTTCTTTCTTCCTTTCTTTCTTTCCTTTCTCTCTTTCTTTCCTTTCCTTTTCTTCATTTGTTCCTGCTTTTGGTGAATAAATAGAAAGAAAAATAAGAAAAACCTTACGGGGTCATTTACTAATGTGAAATATGCCTACGTTAGGCGGATTTTAAGTGTAGATGACAGCAAAACGGTTCGTTGCGCCACTATCTGCAACTTTGCCCCACTTACGCCAGATCTAAAATTGTGGGTGTGACGTGGGCGGGGAAGGGGACAAGACGGCAGGCCTGTCTCATTCATCATTTTCTATGCTTGTTTTAGGGGTAGAAAAAGGTCTAAATGCAAGACAGCAAGGAAGCTGTCTTGCATTTAGAACTGACGCTGGATACGCAGACTTTATGGACAGGCCGATGCCTCTACATACGCAGTGACCAGGAACGGGTTCGCTAATGCCACTTTTAGTGCAGTGGCCGAGTCAGGTGGATAATATATCCTGTATTTGTCGTGACAGCAATTGCAGCCAGACTCCTGGCTCCTGGCTCACTTGCAATAAATTTGAGTGTAGTGATAGTAGGAGTAATCAAGGAATTTTTCTGAAGAAATTATGTCCAGACCTTTAGATGAAGTTCAAATGTTGCTTTACTTGAAATAACTTTCATCCAAGCAGTATACAGCTTTGATCTCTTGGTCCCAGCAGATTTTGGCAATCATTGTCAGGAATGAGTACTTCTGCTTTAAATGTGGAGCTTGCAGGATAAAACGTCTGCTTGGTAGCTCTGTAACTATGGCAGGGTTAGCTTCTGCACTTATCTGGTACCTTCTGCTGTGTGGGGACAGACTAGCTGAGAAGGAATTGGCTTCCCCTAGGTCTCTTGACTTATATCACAGATGGATTCTCAGGGGATGCTTTCTTCCTGGAACTCTGGAGGTTGTCTGTAGTTTCTGCTTTTCTCATCCAGCTGAGCTGAAGGTTCTCAGACTGGGAATACGGCCAAGTCTCAGCCGAGACAAGGTCTTTGCTGTCTTCCCTGTGCACACACACACACCCTACCCCTAGCAGGGGTTGGGCTACACTCCACTCTAACTTCCTTCTCCACCCATGCTTCAGGATGTGGGACCAGCCCACCTCTCCACAGAGGGGGAGCTAAGCTGGAATAATCCATTCCAGCTCAGATACATTAAAGACTAAGCTGTACTTGCCAATAAGTTGCTGCCACCTACTGGTAACCATGCTAATTACATAAACAATTGCATTTAACATAGATTTATATGCACATTTGTGGAAGACATAATGTAAATTATATCTGATGATAGTATAAAGGCTCCTAGGAGATAGTAGCAGGGTAGAGGAGTGTAGTAACAGAACTCTAGGGTGTTACACATAACTCCGGCGGATCTACTACCAGCTATGGGGCATTATTAAGACCGGCATCTAAAACGCCAGTCTTAATAAATGTAATCCTTAAAGTCAGGTTTCTTCTGGTGTTGGTTACTCACTTACCGACTGATCTTGGAGTACTGATCTTGGAGTACTGGGTGCCTGTCTGTCCCCACCTCCATATGATGCTTGCACAGATTCCCTACATCCTTAAAGGGACACTGACAGGCCCAACAAGCATATTTAGCTATATATATGACTGCACTTCGCTGGGCGGCCTCTGCTGTCCCTGATGTTCCAAGATCCGGTGCATGCCCAGTAGAAAGCTATGGAATCTCAGAAAGTCGGGGACAGCAGAAGCCGCCCAGCGAAGTGCAGTCATATATATAGCTAAATATGCTTGTTGGGCCTGTCAGTGTCCCTTTAAGGATGTAGGGAATCTGTGCAAGCATCATATGGAGGTGGGGACAGACAGGCACCCAGTACTCCAAGATCAGTACTCCAAGATCAGTCAGTAAGTGAGTAACCAACACCAGAAGCTGGGCAGCGCTTCAAAACAGTTGGGGCAAGGCTGGCTGGGCGCAAGTGAAGCTGAAACACCGCACCTTGGGCAGAAAGAAGATGATTCTATCAGGTTATAAAACATGAGTTTACTATATTTATAAGGTGGACAGGGGGTATACTTATATGATTTTAATACACATTAGAAGACCTGTGCAGTCATATATATAGCTGAATATGCTTATTGGGCCTGTCAGTGTCCCTTTAAAGATATTGTCCACATTAAATAAAACTACAACAAACATTGAAAAAAACTGATGCTCACCACTTTTCCCTCCCGTGACTTCAAGCATCGTGCTACAATCCTGCAGCATTGATGTCATGCTTCTGGCTGCAGGGGTGGCACACTGTGAACACAGGTGAGTGTGCAGCCAATCGCTGGCCTCAACAGTATATGGGACGTGACTACTGAGGCAGCTGTATGAAACAGCAGGCACCCCACAGCTATGGCACCCACTCCACTTAGGATCGGGCACCATCTTTAACCCCTTTTGCAAATCTGACATGTGTCACTTTATGTTGTGATAACTTTGAAACGCTTTTACTTATCCAGGCCATTCTGAGATTATTTTCTCATCACTTATTTTACTTCATGACAGTGGTAAATTGGAGTCAAAATATTTCATTTTTATTTATAAAAAAAATACCAAATTTACAAAAAAAATTGAAAAATTCGCAATTTTCAAAATTTACATTTCTCTGCTTTTAAAACAGATAGTGATACCTCCTAAAATAATTATTACTTTAAATTTACCATATGTCTACTTCATGTTTGGATCATTTTGTATATTATATTTTCTTTTTTGGAACGTTAGAAGGCTTAGAAGTTTAGAAGCAAATCTTTCCAAAACCCACTTTTTAAGGACCAGTTCAGGTCTGAAGTCACTTTCTGAGGTTTTCATAATAGAAACCACCCATTAATGGCCCCATTTTAGAAACTACACCCCTCAAGATATTCAAAACTGATTTTACAAACTTTCTTAACCCTTTAGTTGTTCCACAAGAATTAAAGGAAAATGTAGATGAAATTTCAGAATTTCACTTTTTGGGCAGATTTTCCATTTTAATCCATTTTTCCAGTAACAAAGCAAGGGTTAACAGCCAAATAAAACTCAATATTTATTGCCCTAATTCTGTAGTTTAAAGAAACACCCCATATGTGGTCGCAAACTGCTGTACGGGCACACGGCAGGGCGCAGAAGGAAAGGAACGCCATATGGTTTTTGGAGGGCAGATTTCACTGGGATAATTTTAAGCTGCCGTGTCACATTTGAAGACCCCCTGATGCACCCCTAGAGTGGAAACTCCCAAAAAATTACCCCATTTTGGAAACTACGGGAAAGGTGGCAGTTTTGTTGGTACTATTTGAGGGTACTTATGATTTTTGGTTGCTCTATATTACACTTTTGTGAGGGAAGGTAACACAAAATGGCTGTTTTGGCACCGTTTTTATTTTCTGTTATTTACAATGTTCATCTGACAGTTTAGATCATGTGGTATTTATATAGAGCAAGTTGTTTCGGACGCGGCAATACCAAATATTAGTTTCAGTTTTAAATAATAAAACATTTTTTTTTAAAAGATTTTTTTTTAGCGTCTCCATTTTTTTGAAAGCCGTAATTATTATTATTTTTTTGGGGGCGACTTATGTAGGGGCTCATTTTTTTAGGTATGGGATGATGGTTTGGTACTATTTTAGGGTGCATATGACTTTTTGATCGCTTGATATCACACTTTTTGTGATGTAAGGTGACAAAAAATGGCTTTTTTGACACACTTTTTATTGTTATTTTTATTTAGGTCATGTGATATTTTTGTCGAGCAGGTTATTACGGATGCGGCGATACCTAATATGTATACTTTTTTTTATTTATTTCACTTTAACACAATAATAGCATATTTGAAATTAAAAAAAATTATGTTTTAGTGTCTCAATGTTCTAAGCACTATAGTTTTTTTTATTTTTTGAGAGATTTTCTTATGTAGGGCCTCATTTTTTGCAGGATGAGGTGACGGTTTTATTGGTACCCTGTTATTTGATATACACCTTTTTGATCGCTTGGTGTTGCACTTTTTGTGATGTAAGGTGACAAAAATGGCTTTTTACACAGTTTTTATTTTTTATTTTTTATGTTGTTTATCGGACGGGGTCTATCATATCGGGGTGATATATTTATAGAGACGGTCGTTACAGACGCGGTGACACTTAATATTTTCTTTTTCTTTTTTCATTTTTTATAGGAAAAGGCAATTTGTTTTTTTATTTACTTTTTTTTTTTTTTACTTTTATTATTTTCACTTTCTTTTTTTATCAAGTCCCTCTTGGATCTTGAAGATTCAGTGGGGCTGATGGCTGTACTATACTTTGCAATGCTCTTGCATTGCAAAGTATAATACTATCACATGTCCTGTAGGTGGCAACAGCAGACGCTTTTGTAAAGCGTCCGGTTGCCAAGGCAACCATCGGGCACTGCCATCACAGCGCGGCAGCCCTGATGGTTGAGAGAGTTACAGCAGAGTGTCAGCATAGAGCTGACACTCGCTGCTGATGGCGGCGGCTCAGGAATGGAGCTGCCGCCATCAAACACTGCAGGGGGACCGCACTGCATCGAAGGAAAAGGGCAGGGGGCAGCGCTGGAAAGGAGGAGGGGAAAGGTACGGCCAGCATTGGGCCGGCACAAATGGGGCATGATGAATGTATGGGGCGGGGAGGGGACAGACCGCATCAGGGGCAGGATACATGAATATGAATGGGGGCGGGGAACTTCATTAGGGGCAGGCACGGACAGGGAGGGTTGGAGGTGCACAGATCGGGGGGCACAGATTGGGGGGGCATAGATCGGGGGGATGGGGACACTACCTGATTTCAGTCTCTGATCTGCAGAAGGTAGATCAGGGCCTGGAACAGGCATTTTTTCACTGCCGCGATCCGATTGGTTAGTCTGCACAGACTAACCAATCGGATCGATTGCCGGCAAGGGACCATTCTGATTGGTCCTTGCCGGAATTACTGCACTGTATGCTGTCCGTGACAGCAGCAGTGCCTGGGGCAGAAGCTTTAATCCAAGCGTTTTGCAGCGCTTGGATTAAAGAGCTGGCTTGACGTTTATACACGTGGTAGCTGCACGGGGTATGTGCAAATATCACGTATATAAACATATTGCAGTCGTGTAGGGGTTAAGTATGAACTAAGTGGTTCTGACTAGAGTTGAGCGAACACCTGGATGTTCGGGTTCGAGAAGTTCGGCCGAACATCCCGGAAATGTTCGGGTTCGGGATCCGAACCCGATCCGAACTTCGTCCCGAACCCGAACCCCATTGAAGTCAATGGGGACCCGAACTTTTCGGCACTAAAAAGGCTGTAAAACAGCCCAGGAAAGAGCTAGAGGGCTGCAAAAGGCAGCAACATGTAGGTAAATCCCCTGCAAACAAATGTGGATAGGGAAATGAATTAAAATAAAAATTAAATAAATAAAAATTAACCAAAATCAATTGGAGAGAGGTTCCATAGCAGAGAATCTGGCTTCCCGTCACCCACCACTGGAACAGTCCATTCTCAGATATTTAGGCCCCGGCACCCAGGCAGAGGAGAGAGGTCCCGTAACAGAGAATCTGTCTTCATGTCAGCAGAGAATTAGTCTGCATGTCATAGCAGAGAATGAGGCTTCACGTCAGCCACCACTGCAACAGTCCATTGGCATATATTTAGGCCCAGCACCCAGGCAGAGGAGGGAGGTCCCGTAACAGAGAATCTGTCTTCATGTCAGCAGAGAATTAGTCTGCATGTCATAGCAGAGAATGAGGCTTCACGTCAGCCACCACTGCAACAGTCCATTGGCATATATTTAGGCCCAGCACACACACAGGCAGAGGAGAGAGGTCCCGTAACAGAGAATCTGGCTTCATGTCAGCAGAGAATCAGTCTGCATGTCATAGCAGAGAATGAGGCTTCACGTCAGCCACCACTGCAACAGTCCATTGGCATATATTTAGGCCCAGCACACACACAGGCAGAGGAGAGAGGTCCCGTAACAGAGGATCTGGCTTCATGTCAGCAGAGAATCAGTCTGCATGTCATAGCAGAGAATCAGGCTTCACGTCAGCCACCACTGCAACAGTCCATTGTCATAAATTTAGGCCCAGCACCCAGGCAGAGGAGAGAGGTCCCGTAACAGACAATCTGTCTTCATGTCAGCAGAGAATTAGTCTGCATGTCATAGCAGAGAATGAGGCTTCACGTCAGCCACCACTGCAACAGTCCATTGGCATATATTTAGGCCTAGCACACAGGCAGAGGAGAGAGGTCCCGTAACAGACAATCTGGCTTCATGTCAGCAGAGAATCAGTCTGCATGTCATAGCAGAGAATGAGGCTTCACGTCACCCACCACTGCAACAGTCCATTGGCATATATTTAGGCCTAGCACACAGGCAGAGCAGAGAGGTCCCGTAACAGACAATCTGGCTTCATGACAGCAGAGAATCAGTCTGCATGTCATAGCAGAGAATGAGGCTTCACGTCACCCACCACTGCAACAGTCCATTGGCATATATTTAGGCCTAGCACACAGGCAGAGCAGAGAGGTCCCGTAACAGACGATCTGGCTTCACGTCAGCAGAGAATCAGTCTGCATGTCATAGCAGAGAATGAGGCTTCACGTCAGCCACCACTGCAACAGTCCATTGGCATATATTTAGGCCTAGCACACAGGCAGAGGAGAGAGGTCCCGTAACAGACAATCTGGCTTCATGTCAGCAGAGAATCAGTCTGCATGTCATAGCAGAGAATGAGGCTTCACGTCAGCCACCACTGCAACAGTCCATTGGCATATATTTAGGCCCAGCACCCAGGCAGAGGAGGGAGGTCCCGTAACAGACAATCTGGCTTCATGTCAGCAGAGAATCAGTCTGCATGTCATAGCAGAGAATGAGGCTTCACGTCACCCACCACTGCAACAGTCCATTGGCATATATTTAGGCCCAGCACCCAGGCAGAGGAGGGAGGTCCCGTAACAGAGAATCTGTCTTCATGTCAGCAGAGAATTAGTCTGCATGTCATAGCAGAGAATGAGGCTTCACGTCAGCCACCACTGCAACAGTCCATTGGCATATATTTAGGCCCAGCACCCAGGCAGAGGAGGGAGGTCCCGTAACAGAGAATCTGTCTTCATGTCAGCAGAGAATTAGTCTGCATGTCATAGCAGAGAATGAGGCTTCACGTCAGCCACCACTGCAACAGTCCATTGGCATATATTTAGGCCCAGCACACACACAGGCAGAGGAGAGAGGTCCCGTAACAGACAATCTGGCTTCATGTCAGCAGAGAATTAGTCTGCATGTCATAGCAGAGAATGAGGCTTCACGTCAGCCACCACTGCAACAGTCCATTGGCATATATTTAGGCCCAGCACACACACAGGCAGAGGAGAGAGGTCCCGTAACAGAGAATCTGTCTTCATGTCAGCAGAGAATTAGTCTGCATGTCATAGCAGAGAATGAGGCTTCACGTCAGCCACCACTGCAACAGTCCATTGGCATATATTTAGGCCCAGCACACACACAGGCAGAGGAGAGAGGTCCCGTAACAGACAATCTGGCTTCATGTCAGCAGAGAATTAGTCTGCATGTCATAGCAGAGAATGAGGCTTCACGTCAGCCACCACTGCAACAGTCCATTGGCATATATTTAGGCCCAGCACACACACAGGCAGAGGAGAGAGGTCCCGTAACAGAGAATCTGTCTTCATGTCAGCAGAGAATTAGTCTGCATGTCATAGCAGAGAATCAGGCTTCACGTCACCCACCACTGCAACAGTCCATTGGCATATATTTAGGCCCAGCACCCAGGCAGAGGAGGGAGGTCCCGTAACAGAGAATCTGTCTTCATGTCAGCAGAGAATTAGTCTGCATGTCATAGCAGAGAATGAGGCTTCACGTCACCCACCACTGCAACAGTCCATTGGCATATATTTAGGCCTAGCACACAGGCAGAGGAGAGGTTCATTCAACTTTGGGTAGCCTCGCAATATAATGGTAAAATGAAAATAAAAATAGGATTGAATGAGGAAGTGCCCTGGAGTCCAATAATATATGGTTATGGGGAGGTAGTTAATGTCTAATCTGGACAAGGGACGGACAGGTCCTGTGGGATCCATGCCTGGTTCATTTTTATGAACGTCAGCTTGTCCACATTGGCTGTAGACAGGCGGCTGCGTTTGTCTGTAATGACGCCCCCTGCCGTGCTGAATACACGTTCAGACAAAACGCTGGCTGCCGGGCAGGCCAGCACCTCCAAGGCATAAAAGGCTAGCTCTGGCCACGTGGACAATTTAGAGACCCAGAAGTTGAATGGGGCCGAACCATCAGTCAGTACGTGGAGGGGTGTGCACACGTACTGTTCCACCATGTTAGTGAAATGTTGCCTCCTGCTAACACGTTGCGTATCAGGTGGTGGTGCAGTTAGCTGTGGCGTGTTGACAAAAGTTTTCCACATCTCTGCCATGCTAACCCTGCCCTCAGAGGAGCTGGCCGTGACACAGCTGCCTTGGCGACCTCTTGCTCCTCCTCTGCCTTGGCCTTGGGCTTCCACTTGTTCCCCTGTGACATTTGGGAATGCTCTCAGTAGCGCGTCTACCAACGTGCGCTTGTACTCGCGCATCTTCCTATCACGCTCCAGTGCAGGAAGTAAGGTGGGCACATTGTCTTTGTAGCGTGGATCCAGCAGGGTGGCAACCCAGTAGTCCGCACAGGTTAAAATGTGGGCAACTCTGCTGTCGTTGCGCAGGCACTGCAGCATGTAGTCGCTCATGTGTGCCAGGCTGCCCAGGGGTAAGGACAAGCTGTCCTCTGTGGGAGGCGTATCGTCATCGTCCTGCCTTTCCCCCCAGCCACGCACCAGTGATGGACCCGAGCTGCGTTGGGTGTCACCCCGCTGTGACCATGCTTCATCCTCATCCTCCTCCACCTCCTCCTCATCCTCGTCCTCCTCGTCCTCCAGTAGTGGGCCCTGGCTGGCCACATTTGTACCTGGCCTCTGCTGTTGCCAAAAACCTCCCTCTGAGTCACTTCGAAGAGACTGGCCTGAAAGTGCTAAAAATGACCCCTCTTCCTCCTCCTCCTCCTCCTCCTGGGCCACCTCCTCTTCCATCATCGCCCTAAGTGTTTTCTCAAGGAGACATAGAAGTGGTATTGTAACGCTGATAACGGTGTCATCGCCACTGGCCATGTTGGTGGAGTACTCGAAACAGCGCAACAGGGCACACAGGTCTCGCATGGAGGCCCAGTCATTGGTGGTGAAGTGGTGCTGTTCTGTAGTGCGACTGACCCGTGCGTGCTGCAGCTGAAACTCCACTATGGCCTGCTGCTGCTCGCACAGTCTGTCCAGCATGTGCAAGGTGGAGTTCCACCTGGTGGGCACGTCGCATATGAGGCGGTGAGCGGGAAGGCCGAAGTTACGCTGTAGCGCAGACAGGCGAGCAGCAGCAGGATGTGAACGCCGGAAGCGCGAACAGACGGCCCGCACTTTATGCAGCAGCTCTGACATGTCGGGGTAGTTGTGAATGAACTTCTGCACCACCAAATTCAGCACATGCGCCAAGCAAGGGATGTGCGTCAAATTGGCTAGTCCCAGAGCTGCAACGAGATTTCGCCCATTATCACACACCACCAGGCCGGGCTTGAGGCTCACCGGCAGCAACCACTCGTCGGTCTGTTGTTCTATACCCCGCCACAACTCCTGTGCGGTGTGGGGCCTGTCCCCCAAACATATGAGTTTCAGAATGGCCTGCTGACGTTTACCCCGGGCTGTGCTGAAGTTGGTGGTGAAGGTGTGTGGCTGACTGGATGAGCAGGTGGAAGAAGAGGAGGAGGAAGCCGAGAAGGAGGAGGTGGCAACAGGAGGCAAAGAATGTTGCCCTGCGATCCTTGGCGGCGGAAGGACGTGCGCCAAACAGCTCTCCGCCTGGGGCCCAGCTGCCACTACATTTACCCAGTGTGCAGTTAGGGAGATATAGCGTCCCTGGCCGTGCTTACTGGTCCACGTATCTGTGGTTAGGTGGACCTTGCCACAGATGGCGTTGCGCAGTGCACACTTGATTTTATCGGATACTTGGTTGTGCAGGGAAGGCACGGCTCTCTTGGAGAAGTAGTGCCGGCTGGGAACAACATACTGTGGGACAGCAAGCGACATGAGCTGTTTGAAGCTGTCTGTGTCCACCAGCCTAAATGACAGCATTTCATAGGCCAGTAGTTTAGAAATGCTGGCATTCAGGGCCAGGGATCGAGGGTGGCTAGGTGGGAATTTACGCTTTCTATCAAATGTTTGTGAGATGGAGAGCTGAACGCTGGCGTGTGACATGGTTGAGACGCTTGGTGACGGAGGTGGTGGTGGTGGTGTTGGTGGTACATCCCCTGTTTGCTGGGCGGCAGGTGCCAACGTTCCTCCAGAGGCGGAGGAAGAGGCCGAGGCGGCAGCAGCAGAATAGGCCGAGGCGGCAGCAGCAGAAGAGGTAGCAGGGGGAGCCTGAGTGACTTCCTTGGTTTTAAGGTGTTTACTCCACTGCAGTTCATGCTTTGCATGCAGGTGCCTGGTCATGCAGGTTGTGCTCAGGTTCAGAACGTTAATGCCTCGCTTCAGGCTCTGATGGCACAGCGTGCAAACCACTCGGGTCTTGTCGTCAGCACATTGTTTGAAGAAGTGCCATGCCAGGGAACTCCTTGAAGCTGCCTTTGGGGTGCTCGGTCCCAGATGGCGGCGGTCAGTAGCAGGCGGAGTCTCTTGGCGGCGGGTGTTCTGCTTTTGCCCACTGCTCCCTCTTTTGCTACACTGTTGGCTCGGTCTCACCACTGCCTCTTCCTCCGAACTGTGAAAGTCAGTGGCACGACCTTCATTCCATGTGGGGTCTAGGACCTCATCGTCCCCTGCATCATATTCCACCCAGTCTTGATCCCTGACCTCCTGTTCAGTCTGCACACTGCAGAAAGACGCAGCAGTTTGGCACCTGTGTTTCGACATCATCAGAGACATGCTGAGGTGGTATTCCCATGTCCTCATCATCAGGAAACATAAGTGGTTGTGCGTCAGTGCATTCTATGTCTTTCACCGCTGGGGAAGGGCTAGGTGGATGCCCTTGGGAAACCCTGCCAGCGGAGTCTTCAAACAGCATAAGAGACTGCTGCATAACTTGAGGCTGAGACAGTTTCCCTGGTATGCATGGGGGTGATGTGACAGACTGATGGGGTTGGTTTTCAGGCGCCATCTGTGCGCTTTCTGCAGAAGACTGGGTGGGAGATAATGTGAACGTGCTGGATCCACTGTCGGCCACCCAATTGACTAATGCCTGTACCTGCTCAGGCCTTACCATCCTTAGAACGGCATTGGGCCCCACCATATATCGCTGTAAATTCTGGCGGCTACTGGGACCTGAGGTAGTTGGTACACTAGGACGTGTGGATGTGGCAGAACGGCCACGTCCTCTCCCAGCACCAGAGGGTCCACTAACACCACCACGACCATGTCCACGTCCGCGTCCCTTACTAGATGTTTTTCTCATTGTTATGGTTCACCACAACAACAAATATATTATTTGGCCCAATGTATTGTATTCAAATTCAGCGGGATATAAATTTGAGGCCTAGTATTTAGGCGCTGGGTGACCGGTATGGATTTAGTGACAGAATTAGACTTGGAAATGCACAGAAGCGTGTGTGTGAAGTTATTCTGAATGACCCTATGTGCACCTTCAATATGATCTACCCTTTTAGGGATAGATTTCAAATAGCTCTGATATAGCAGAAACGACTAAATTATGAAATTGCTAAATTGGGAATTGTATTTCAACCCAGAACAAAAAATGTGCTTTGACGGACACTAAATAACTTTCCCAGCCACAACAGGACAGCGGTAACGAGAGATTTAGCGGGATATAAATTTGAGGCCTAGTATTTAGGCGCTGGGTGACAGGTATGGGTTTAGTGACAGAATTAGATTTGGAAATGCACAGTAGCGGGTGTGTGAAGTTATTCTGAATGACCCAATGTGCACCTTGAATATTATATACCCTTTTAGGGATAGATTTCAAATAGCTCTGATATAGCAGAAACCACTAAATTATGAAATTGCTAAATTGGGAATTGTATTTCAACCCAGAACAAGAAATGTGCTTGAACGGACACTAAATAACTCGCCCAGCTACAGCACTAGGGACAGATTTAGCGGGATATAAATTTGAGGCCTAGTATTTAGGCGCTGGGTGACAGGTATGGGTTTAGTGCCAGAATTAGACTTGGAAATACACAGTAGCGGGTGTGTGTGAAGTTATTCTGAATGACCCAATGTGCACCTTGAATATTATATACCCTTTTAGGGATAGATTTCAAATAGCTCTGATATAGCAGAAACCACTAAATTATGAAATTGCTAAATTGGGAATTGTATTTCAACCCAGAACAAGAAATGTGCTTGAACGGACACTAAATAACTCGCCCAGCTACAGCACTAGGGACAGATTTAGCGGGATATAAATTTGAGGCCTAGTATTTAGGCGCTGGGTGACAGGTATGGGTTTAGTGCCAGAATTAGACTTGGAAATACACAGTAGCGGGTGTGTGTGAAGTTATTCTGAATGACCCAATGTGCACCTTGAATATTATATACCCTTTTAGGGATAGATTTCAAATAGCTCTGATATAGCAGAAACCACTAAATTATGAAATTGCTAAATTGGGAATTGTATTTCAACCCAGAACAAGAAATGTGCTTGAACGGACACTAAATAACTCGCCCAGCTACAGCACTAAGGACAGATTTAGCGGGATATAAATTTGAGGCCTAGTATTTAGGCGCTGGGTGACAGGTATGGGTTTAGTGCCAGAATTAGACTTGGAAATACACAGTAGCGGGTGTGTGTGAAGTTATTCTGAATGACCCAATGTGCACCTTGAATATTATATACCCTTTTAGGGATAGATTTCAAATAGCTCTGATATAGCAGAAACCACTAAATTATGAAATTGCTAAATTGGGAATTGTATTTCAACCCAGAACAAGAAATGTGCTTGAACGGACACTAAATAACTCGCCCAGCTACAGCACTAGGGACAGATTTAGCGGGATATAAATTTGAGGCCTAGTATTTAGGCGCTGGGTGACAGGTATGGGTTTAGTGCCAGAATTAGACTTGGAAATACACAGTAGCGGGTGTGTGTGAAGTTATTCTGAATGACCCAATGTGCACCTTGAATATTATATACCCTTTTAGGGATAGATTTCAAATAGCTCTGATATAGCAGAAACCACTAAATTATGAAATTGCTAAATTGGGAATTGTATTTCAACCCAGAACAAGAAATGTGCTTGAACGGACACTAAATAACTCGCCCAGCTACAGCACTAAGGACAGATTTAGCGGGATATAAATTTGAGGCCTAGTATTTAGGCGCTGGGTGACAGGTATGGGTTTAGTGCCAGAATTAGACTTGGAAATACACAGTAGCGGGTGTGTGTGAAGTTATTCTGAATGACCCAATGTGCACCTTGAATATTATATACCCTTTTAGGGATAGATTTCAAATAGCTCTGATATAGCAGAAACCACTAAATTATGAAATTGCTAAATTGGGAATTGTATTTCAACCCAGAACAAGAAATGTGCTTGAACGGACACTAAATAACTCGCCCAGCTACAGCACTAAGGACAGATTTAGCGGGATATAAATTTGAGGCCTAGTATTTAGGCGCTGGGTGACAGGTATGGGTTTAGTGCCAGAATTAGACTTGGAAATACACAGTAGCGGGTGTGTGTGAAGTTATTCTGAATGACCCAATGTGCACCTTGAATATTATATACCCTTTTAGGGATAGATTTCAAATAGCTCTGATATAGCAGAAACCACTAAATTATGAAATTGCTAAATTGGGAATTGTATTTCAACCCAGAACAAGAAATGTGCTTGAACGGACACTAAATAACTCGCCCAGCTACAGCACTAAGGACAGATTTAGCGGGATATAAATTTGAGGCCTAGTATTTAGGCGCTGGGTGACAGGTATGGGTTTAGTGCCAGAATTAGACTTGGAAATACACAGTAGCGGGTGTGTGTGAAGTTATTCTGAATGACCCAATGTGCACCTTGAATATTATATACCCTTTTAGGGATAGATTTCAAATAGCTCTGATATAGCAGAAACCACTAAATTATGAAATTGCTAAATTGGGAATTGTATTTCAACCCAGAACAAGAAATGTGCTTGAACGGACACTAAATAACTCGCCCAGCTACAGCACTAAGGACAGATTTAGCGGGATATAAATTTGAGGCCTAGTATTTAGGCGCTGGGTGACAGGTATGGGTTTAGTGCCAGAATTAGACTTGGAAATACACAGTAGCGGGTGTGTGTGAAGTTATTCTGAATGACCCAATGTGCACCTTGAATATTATATACCCTTTTAGGGATAGATTTCAAATAGCTCTGATATAGCAGAAACCACTAAATTATGAAATTGCTAAATTGGGAATTGTATTTCAACCCAGAACAAGAAATGTGCTTGAACGGACACTAAATAACTCGCCCAGCTACAGCACTAAGGACAGATTTAGCGGGATATAAATTTGAGGCCTAGTATTTAGGCGCTGGGTGACAGGTATGGGTTTAGTGCCAGAATTAGACTTGGAAATACACAGTAGCGGGTGTGTGTGAAGTTATTCTGAATGACCCAATGTGCACCTTGAATATTATATACCCTTTTAGGGATAGATTTCAAATAGCTCTGATATAGCAGAAACCACTAAATTATGAAATTGCTAAATTGGGAATTGTATTTCAACCCAGAACAAGAAATGTGCTTGAACGGACACTAAATAACTCGCCCAGCTACAGCACTAGGGACAGATTTAGCTGGATATAAATTTGAGGCCTAGTATTTAGGCGCTGGGTGACAGGTATGGGTTTAGTGCCAGAATTAGACTTGGAAATACACAGTAGCGGGTGTGTGTGAAGTTATTCTGAATGACCCAATGTGCACCTTGAATATTATATACCCTTTTAGGGATAGATTTCAAATAGCTCTGATATAGCAGAAACCACTAAATTATGAAATTGCTAAATTGGGAATTGTATTTCAACCCAGAACAAGAAATGTGCTTGAACGGACACTAAATAACTCGCCCAGCTACAGCACTAAGGACAGATTTAGCGGGATATAAATTTGAGGCCTAGTATTTAGGCGCTGGGTGACCGGTATGGATTTAGTGACAGAATTAGACTGGGATATGGCCAAAAAATAAACAGACTATTGCTGGTTAAATGCACTTGGTGTGACAGCTTCACCCTGATGTAGGCTTTAGCCAAAAAACAACCACACCATTGAGGGTTAAATGCACTTGGTGACAGGCGCAGCTTGCCCCTGATTTAGTATATGGCCAAAAAATGAACAGACTATTGCTGGTTAAATGCACTTGGTGTGACAGCTTCACCCTGATGTAGGCTTTAGCCAAAAAACAACCACACCATTGAGGGTTAAATGCACTTGGTGACAGGCGCAGCTTGCCCCTGATTTTGTATATGGCCAAAAAATGAACAGACTATTGCTGGTTAAATGCACTTGGTGTGACAGCTTCACCCTGATGTAGGCTTTAGCCAAAAAACAACCACACCATTGAGGGTTAAATGCACTTGGTCGCAGCTTGTGCTGGCGCACCACAAGACACAAAATGGCCGCCGATCACCCCAGAAAAATGTGACTGACAAACGGTCTGGGCAGCCTAAAAACAGTGAGCAATTGAGGATCAGCAGCTCAATGATCCACAGCTGCAGATCGATCAGTTAATCAAGTCCTTTGGAGGAGTTAATCTGCCTAATCTCGCCCTACTGTCGCAGCCGCAACCTCTCCCTACGCTAATCAGAGCAGAGTGACGGGCGGCGCTATGTGACTCCAGCTTAAATAGAGGCTGGGTCACATGGTGCTCTGGCCAATCACAGCCATGCCAATAGTAGGCATGGCTGTGATGGCCTCTTGGGGCAAGTAGTATGACGCTTGTTGATTGGCTGCTTTGCAGCCTTTCAAAAAGCGCCAAGAAAGCGTCACAAAAGCGCGAAGAAAGCGACGAACACCGAACCCGAACCCGGACTTTTACGAAAATGTCCGGGTTCGGGTCCGTGTCACGGACACCCCAAAATTCGGTACGAACCCGAACTATACAGTTCGAGTTCGCTCATCCCTAGTTCTGACTTCTAAAAAAAAGTCTGATTTAATTGAACTTTTTGTGATTCGTTTCAGGCAAACCAATATATGAGAGACAGACACACAGAGTTAGGCTTAGTTCACACAAACGTTTTTTTTTGCCAGTGTACGGGCCGTCTACCATTCATTTCAATGGTTCCGCAAAAAAAAACGGAATGTACTCCGTATGCATTCCGTTTCTGTATTTCCATTTTTCCGTTCCGTTGAAAGATAGAACATGTCCTATTATTGCCCGCAAATCACGTTCCGTGGCTCCATTCAAGTCAATGGGTCCGCAAAAAAAAACAACGGAACACATACGGAAATGCATCCGCATGTCTTCCGTTTCCGTTCCGTTTTTTCTGAACCATCTATTGAAACTGTTATGGCCAGCCCATTTTTTTCTATGTAATTACTGTATACTGTACATAGCATACGGAAAAACGGAACGGAAACGGAAACACAACGGAACTCAAAAACGGAACAATGGCAACAATGACAATTCATTTACAATATACCAATACAGTGCTGTCACCTGCTGGCCTGTATTGGTATATTTTAGTTATTGCTACCGAAGCCTGCTGGAGGCTGCTGGCTATTACTATACTGTAACAGCTTCTCCGATCTCAGCCAGAGAGTGCTGTTACAGGTGCAGGAGCGAGCAACTCCCACATACAGACCGCTCAGATGCTGTGGTCACATTTGATCAATGCATCTGAGGAATGAAATGTATGCAATTACATCCAATGCGGGTCTCTGCTGTTTGAAACAGCAGAAACCAGGTGGTTATCATGCCAGTTGCACGCGTGAGTGGGAGTCATCTTTGAAGTGTCGACTTTCTCCGTACATGTATGGCAGAGGTGGCCAAAGGATTAATACCAAATATAACCGTTGTAGGGATCCCAAATTATATGGGATGTCAGCTGTAATGAGTGGAGTGTTTAGCAGTATTTAGCAGGCTAGTACTAATTGTATTTCCTCCACGGTGGATAAGTATTCCCCAAACAGGTTGATCCTGAGCAACAAAGTAGAGATAATATTACAGAATGGTGGCATTAACCTTTAGGATACCAGCGCTGTATATGTACAGTGCTGGGAACTGTGTCTTAAATCCGAGCTACAGCGTGCCAATTGGGCGGGCGCAGGAGCTGCCCCCGCACGATCAGCTGCAGGGGTCTGGTAGTCACTGATAGCGAGACCCCTGCTGTATGTGCCGGCATCAGTGAAAACACCGATGCCAGCGCATTAACCTTTGCAATGCCGCGGTCACCACTGACCATGCCATGTGCGGTATCATGTCAGGTCGCGATGTCCATCAGGTCCCCACTCTGTAACGGAGTCCGATGGCTTGGAAGGTTGCCCAATGCTTTTCTTAGGCATCATGGCTGCCATCCCTGTGAGATCCAGCCCCCTGAATCTCACAGGCAAGCAGGCTGAAGTTTATTACTCAGTGTAATACACTTAGAGCCAATGCATTACAATACAGAAGCATTGTAATGCATTGTAGAGGGGATTAGACCCCCAAAAGTTGAATTCCCAAAGTGGGACAAAACAAAAAGAAAAAAAAAAAAAAAGTTTTAAGTTTCAAGTTAAAAAAAAGTGTCCTTTTCCCAAAATATTTTTTTTTAAAATTGTAAAGAAATAGGGGGGGGGGGAGGTATTGCCGCATTCGTATAGACTGGCTCTAAAAAATTTCACATGATCCATCAATATATACACACAAATACATTTATTAAGGATGAACTAAGTGGTTCTGACTTCTCAAAAAGGTCAGATTTTATTGAACTTTTTGTTATTCATTTCCGGCAAACCAATATATGAGAATCATACACACAGAGTTAGAGAGAGACTAGTACTCAAATGTGTATTTCCCAACAATATATACAGTATGCATTGTCTAAGTGGTACTCTTTCTCATTATAGAGAGCCCACGGTACACCGGGTACACAGTATTGTAGGCCAAACGATGGATCCTTAATACATTTATTAAGGATGAACTAAGCGATCAAAAAGTCATATGTACTCCAAAATGGTACAAGTAAAACATCACCTCATCCCGCAAAAAAATTAACGCCCACATTAGACAATCACTCAAAAAATAAAAAAACTATGGCACCAGTAAACCAGTCCATCAAAATCTGCGCTGCAAAAGCCATATGGCGCTCCTTCCTTTCTGAGTCCTGCCATGTCCCCCCACAGCAGTTTACCACTACATATGTAGTGTTGCCATTATCAGGAGAAAATGGGTAACAAATTATGGGATGCTTTTTCTCCTGTTACCCCTTGTGAAAATGAAAAATTTGGGGTTAAAGCAATATTTTGTTGGAAGAAATTAAACTTTTTATTTACAGAGCCAAGTGTTTCCAAATTTCATAAAACGCTTAAGGGGTCAAAGTGCTCAGTAGTAGTGATGAGTGGCAGGGGTCATATTCAAATTCACGATATTTCACGAATATTTAGTGGAATATTCATCAAATATTTGTCGAATATTCGCAAATTTGAATATTCGTTAGTAGTGTTGATTGCGAATTTTCGGAATACAAATTTTCATTATGAGAATTTTTGTGATGCGAATTTTCATAATGAGAATCAATGAGATTGTGAAAACTCAGATCCGATAGTATGGCATTCCCATGGTGACAGGGACGCTTGTTGGGGAGGAGTATGCCAAAGTGGAACAACTGTACAGATAAAAAAAAAAATATATATTCTATAAAACGAATATATTTGTTTTTTTTAAATATTCGTAATATTCAAAAACAAGAATATATAGCAATATAGCAAATATTCGAAAAGAAAAAACTACTATGGAGCATTTTAGCTAATTAACACTACTCAGTACCCCCTTAATATATTCTTTAAGGGGTGTAGTTTCCAAAATGGGGTCATGTAGTGCCCTACAGCGGGAGTACTTTTACATTTGGACATTTGTGGACATTTGCCTATACCCCCTATGCAAAGTTAAAACTTCTTGCTTTATTTCTCTTTAAAGGGTTAACTTATACTGTTTAATACTGTGTACCTGCATTTTCATTATCCTGTTCATTATCACTGTATTTACATAGCTTTGTGGAAAGGGTTAATGAATACTGAGAGACTGTTAGGGCTTTGATTGAGAAGCTGGTAATTTTCCACAGCTGCCGTAGGGTTTAAAGAATACCAAGTTTTGGAGGGAAAAACACAGACTTGTTTACCACCAAAAGCAGACAGCTTGACCTTTTAAATGTCTGGTTTTTAGCTATGTTGTTATGTCTGGAAACCTGTTTTTGTCTGGAAAACCCGCTGTGTCATTGCCATTGAGTATCATTAAAGCTTTAATGTAAGTCTATACCAGATGAAAGCTGAAACAATGTATCTTTGTGCTGAGTTTCTCCACTCCACCCCTCCCACTAGAAGGTTCTAGTCTAGCAAAAACTGAGTATAAGGAGAGCAGTCAGAGCCCCTATGGTGCTGCAGTTAGGGACCAGTGCTTAGGGGAAAGACTCATGCATGCCTGCATAAGTGACCAGAAGAAGACGCTGAGATGGGGACACTAAGCCACAGACTGTGGGTCACTAGCCCTGTGACCAAGGAGCCACCTGGACTACTGAGCTACAGACTGTGGGTCCTTGACCAGGATGACATCCTTCTGAGAGAGAGAGGGACAGCTAGCTGAGGCCTTTCCTCAGCATCAAACCCTTCTTCTGCCAGGGAGGAGACTCTGCCAAAATACTGAGTGACCAGAAAAAGACGCTGAGATGGGGATACGCTGCCACAGGCCCTGGATCACCAGCCTTGGACCAGGGTACCACCCTTCTGAGAAGAAAGAGGGACAGCTAGCTCAGACCTTTCCTCAGCATAAAGCCCTTCTTCTGCCAGGGAGGAGACTGGAGAAGCCTGCCCAATGCCTTACCTGTATTGTTTTGTACCTGAATTCCTCCAATAAAGAAGCACCTTGGTTTACTGCAGACCCTGACTCTTTGGACTTATTTCCCAATGTGGTGTACCACGCCTTACCATCCCTTCCATAGGGTAGCAACATGTGGTGACACCTCGACGGTGTCCGGGGGACCCAGTGTAGCATTGGAGCCACATCAAACCTGGCCACTGCAGTCACTTTTTGAGGGTTTCTACTGTAGGGGTACGCCAGGGTCTCTTCAAATTCTAGCAAAATCTGCCTCCAAAATCCATATGGCACTCCTTTCCTTCTGACCACTGCCAGGTGCCCATAGAGCAGTTTACCACCACATATAGGGTATTTCTGTAAACTGCAGAATCAGAGCAATTTATATTGAGGTTTATTTTGCTCTTAACCCTTGCTGTGTTTTAGAAAAAAATTGATTAACATTGACAATTGATAAAAAAAATCTACCAAAATATGAAATTTAGAAATATCACCTCGATTTTCCATCAATACTTGTGGAACACAGAGTTTGTAAAATCTGTTTTAATTAATTTACTGGCGTGTACTTTCTAAAATGGGGTCATTTATGGGTGTTTCCATTACATAAGCCCCTCAAAATTACTTTATACAGTCAGGTCCATAAATATTGGGACATCGACACAAATCTAACATCTGTGGCTCTATAAACCACCACAATGGATTTGAAATGAAACAAACAAGATGTGCTTTACCTGCAGACTGTCAGCTGTAATTTGAGGGTATTTACATCCAAATCAGGTGAACGGTGCAGGAATTACAGCAGTTTGCATATGTGCCTCCCACTTGTTAAGAGACCAAAAGCAATGGGACAGAATAATAATCATAAATAAAACTTTAACTTTTTAATACTTGGTTGCAAATCCTTTGCAGTCAGTTACAGCCTGAAGTCTGGAATGCATAGACATCACCAGACGCTGGGTTTCATCCCTGGTGATGCTCTGCCAGGCCTCTACTGCAACTGTCTTCAGTTCCTGCTTGTTGTTGGGGGATTTTCCCTTCAGTTTTGTCTTCAGCAAGTGAAATGCATGTTCAATCGGATTCAGGTCAGGTGATTGACTTGGCCATTGCATAACATTCCCCTTCTTTCCCTTAAAAAAACTCTTTGGTTGCTTTTGCAGTATGCTTTGGGTCATTGTTCATCTGCACTGTGAAGCGCCATCCAATGAGTTCTGAAGCATTTGGCTGAATATGAGCAATATAATTGCCCGAAATACTTCAGAATTCATCCTGCTGCTTTTGTCAGCAGTCATATCATCCATAAATACAAGAGAACCAGTTCCATTGGCAGCCATACATGCCCACGCCATGACACTACCACCACCATGCTTTGCTGATGAGGTGGTATGCTTAGGATCATGAGCAGTTCCTTTTCTTCTCCATACTCTTCTCTTCCTATCACTCTGGTACTAGTTAATCTTGGTCTCATCTGTCCATAGGATGTTGTTCTAGAACTGTGAAGGCTTTTTTAGATGTCGTTTGGCAAACTCTAATCTGGCCTTCCTGGTTTTGAGGCTCACCAATGGTTTACATATTGTAGTGAACCCACTGTATTCACTCTGGTGAAGTCTTCTCTTGATTGTTGACTTTCACACACATACACCTACCTCCTGGAGAGTGTTCTTGATCTGGCCAACTGTTTTGAAGGGTGTTTTCTTCACCAGGGAAAGAATTCTTTGGTCAACCACCACAGTTGTTTTCCGAGGTCTTCCGGGTCATTTGGTGTTGCTGAGTTCACCAGTGCGTTCCTTCTTTTTAAGAATGTTCCAAACAGTTGTTTTGGCCACGCCTAATGTTTTTGCTATTTCTCTGATGTTTTTTTTTTTTTTTTCAGCCTAACGATGGCTTGCTTCACTGATAGTGACAGCTCTTTGGATCTCATCTTGAGAGTTGACAGCAACAGATTCCAAATGCAAATAGCAGACTTTTTTTTTTTTTTTTTTAAATCTTTATTTTAATTTTTGACAAATATTTCCATCAATTGACATGACATTTGCAGGTATAAAACAAATAACATCATAAAAGTGCTCCATAATCATAGATGATCACATACTTTGGTAATCACAGTTACAGAAAATGCAGAAATAAGGTAATTTGATGAAAGAAATGACACAATCATGGCTTGCCTGTGTAAACTGAGGAGGACTTGGAAAAGGCTTGCTGCTATGAACAGTACTCATTTAGACCTTATCCATGACCTCCATTAGTTTATTTTATTTATTTATTTTCCTCTTTCTTTTTTTCTTCACCCAAATACCCGCCCGCCACCCCATGGAAAAAAGGAGAGAGAGAGGAACTGAGAAAAAAATTTAAAAATTTAAAAAAATTAAAAACATTTTTTCCTCAACCTAATATGGCCATTTATTCCATATCTCATCAAGTCCTTCTGGATTTTTAGTATAGCACTCAGAAACCCGTTGAGTTTTAATGAGATTAACCACTGCTTCACGCCACTGTCCCACTGTGGGTGAGTCTTCCTTTATCCATTTCCTAAGTATGAGGAGTCTAGCTTGAAATAGTACTTTACCCAGAACCAATCGTACTTCTTTCTCTAATTTAAAATGTTCAGTTGCTCCCAATATACAAACTACTGGATCTTGAAGCACCTGAACATCCAGGAATACAAATACAATCTCAGCTATCTCCTTCCAATATCTAAAGAGTCTCGGGCATCTCCAAAAACAGTGTATTAGATCTGCGTTCCCTCCCCTACATTTTGGGCAATTATCTGAAGTTCTCACCCCCATTTTCTTTAGCATCTTAGGAGATCGATGTAATCTATGTACTATAAAAAACTATGATATTTTACGTGAACCCCTATCCGATACCATAGCATAACTTCTAAGAGCATCTTTCCATTTCTCTTCTGAAAAGAAAAGCTGAAGTTCTTTTTCCCATTTTTTTTAGCAAGTATTGTAATCCGTTCTTTCTTTCCTTCCATCAATATCCCGTATCTTTTTTTTGTTATACCTCTTTTTTCCTCTCCGTTAGTGAATTTATATATTCTGTCTGATTGTTCCTTTCTATATTTATCTACCTTTACCACTGTCCTCAAAGCGTTCCTGAGATGGAGGTATTTGTAAATATCCTTTTGGGGGATCCCAAACTCCCTAGCGAGTGTATTAAAGTCCTTCAATTTATCTACTTCAAATACTTGGGCTAGATATTTTATCCCCTTTTTTTCCCCAATCAATATAACTCCTAATCGTTTGCAATTCCTTTAAATTTACATTTTACTTTAATCCCCAATAGTTTTTTAATCTGCCCCCATGTGTGATCCATTGAATTCATTATTCTATTTCCTGTGGTATTTTTCCCTAGTGTACCAGATTCCAATATCTCTAAGTGATTGAATTCCCCTCTCCAACCCATTTTATTTAATTCCTGTCTTCCCACTAAACCATTCAAACTATCTCTTAACTGACTATATTGTGTTATCAAATAATACGAAAACCAGTTAGGAACTGCCAAACCACCCTCTCTTACTGGGAGCTGTAGCACTTCTTTTTTTATCCTAGGGATAGCACCTTTCCAAATAAATTCCCCCATTAGGCGATCCAGTAATCTAAATATCTTCTGCGGCAGTCTTATTGGGGCATTTTGTAAAACATAAAGTAACTTTGGGAGAAAAATCATTTTTATTAGATTTACCCAACCTTGAATAGAGAGTGGTAATTTTTTTCAAATATGTATTTTGGTTCTAAGTTCTTTTATTACGGAAAGTACGTTTAGTTTTTCATATTCTTCTATACTGCCGGAGATTTGTATGCCTAAATATTTAAAGCTCTCGTGTTTCTCAAGTACATGCACCCTTGAGTCCCTCCCTAATTGCCCATCTCCCAATAACATCAAATGGGATTTCCCCCAATTAATGTTTAATCCAGAAAAAGAACCAAACTTATCTATTTTATCTATTGCTCTACTAAACTGATCCCCTGTGTTGTGCATAAATAATAAAATATCATCGGCATACATTAATAGTTTTTCGTCTCCTTCCGCATGTTGAAAACCTTTAAACTCCCTATCATTACTTATTATACTTGCGAGGGGCTCAATTGCTATAGCAAATAGTAATGGGGAGAGAGGGCATCCCTGCCTAGTGCCCCGATGAAGGGCAAGAGGCAGGGACAGGCTCCCATCCACCATCACCCTAGCCCTCGGGTTGGAATATATGAGCTGAATCCATCTTATAAACCCCTCCCCTATCCCGACCCTTTTTAAGACTGCCCATAGATACTCCCATTCAATACAATCAAATGCCTTTTGAGCATCCAATGAAAGTATAGCTTTCTCACTTGTTTTTATTCTATTAGCCTCGATATTAAGATACAACCTTCTTATATTTGAATATATAGTTCTACCAGGTATAAAGCCAGTCTGGACTTCATGGATTATACCTTTAATCACTTTAGAGAGCCTCCCTGCCAAAACCTTTGCCAAGATTTTAACATCCGTGTTTAACAAGGATATTGGTCTATATGATCCAGGATCTAATTGTTCTTTACCCTTTTTTGGAATGAATGTAATAATTGCCTCTTTCATGGAGTCTGGTAAGTCCCCTATCTTTTGTGCCTCATTCAATGCTATTTTTAATTCAAGTGTTAAAACCTGGGCAAAGGCCTTATATATTTCAAAGGGGAGGCCATCACACCCTGGTGTTTTTGCGGGGTTTACCTTAACCAGAACCTCATTAATTTCTACGGTTGATATTTCTCTATCCAAATTTCATTTTGAGCCTGGGATATCTTTCTCCAGACGATCTGGTCTAAATATGAATCCAACTCTGTTCTTGTGTATCGTACCCTAGTTTTGTAGAGTTCCTGGAAATACTCCATGAAAACCTTTTTGACTCCTTCCGGTGAACTAATTATTTTATCCCTATTGTCTCTAATTGCCCCTATCCAAGATTTGCCTCTTTGATTTTTTTACAATACTTGCCAAAATTTTTCAAACTTTTTCTCCCTCTGAAGCCAGCCGAAACCCTTGGAAGAACAAATCTTTCCTACTTTTCTCTAGCTGATGTATTTTTTAGCTTTTCCTGTTCCTCCTCCCATTCCTTCCTATTGTATTCAGTAGGATTCATCATACATGCTATTCTTGCTTCTTCTAATTTCTTTTCCAATAGATTTTTAGATTACCTCGTTCCTTATTACTTTTTTTTCCAGTAATTCACCTTTTTAAACAAAAGTCCTCTCAGGAATACTTTGGCGGTGTCCCAGACTATCAATCTGTTAGCAGAATTGTTATTCTCCTGGAATTTTTTTTTTTTAGTTCATCCATTATACACTCTGTATCTGAAATCAATGACAGCCAATGAGGGTTGAACTTGAACAATTGGAGATTGTTCTTTCTATTCAAATCCAATTCCATTACCACTGCACTATGATCCGATAGGACCATGGGTAAATACTTTATCTTAATCCTATTTTGAGACACTAGATTTCTATTTCCCAAGACCATATCTATTCTTGACCAGGTTTGATGAGTTTTAGAATAGCAAGAATACATGGTTTCTTCCGGGTTCTGATAGCGCCACACATCTATCCAGTTGAATTCCGAGGCCAATTTAAACAAATCTACATTTTGTGTTCTTCCCCCTCTGCTAGAGAACCTATCCTTGAGTGGGTCCATTACAGCGTTATAGTCACCTATCGCTACCATTATACATTCTTGTCTATTCAACATAAATCTATGTAATTCATACAGAACATCTGGCTTATATGGTGGTGGAATATATATATTTGCGATTACTATTTTAACCCCTTCTATATTACATTGCAAAAAGAGGTACCTACCACAGTCGTCAGCCTCATATGCGACACACTCAAATTTAATCCTATGATGTATCAGAATTGAAACCCCTCTTGAATAAGTAGTATGTACCGAATGATACCCTTCCACTATCCATCTCTTCTCTAACCACCCTAGAGATTCTTTGTCTAGGTGTGTCTTTTGGAGGCAAACAATGGCTGGCAAGAACCTCTTCATCCACTCAAGGATAGCATATCTCTTTACTCTCGCTCTTAAACCTCTCACGTTCAATGAAAGGATCCTAACCATCTAGCAGAGAGGGAAGAGAAGAAAAAAAAAAAAAAAAATAATAATAATAATTAAAATTCCCTTCCTCTCTCTCCCTCCTCTCCAAACTACCTCCCCCCTCCCCATACCCCCCGACCACTCTGAATAGTCCCCCCCTCTGCTAGCCAGCAGTCGGGACGACTCCATAACCTAGCATAAAGACTCCTTTCCCCTCCGCCACCACCAGCCTCAAAGGCCCTCCCCGTCCGCCCACTCGCTAACCTCTTCCGGAGTCTGGAAAAAAACACTCCTTCCTTTATATTCCACCCTTAATTTTGCCGGAAAAAGTAAGCTTTACTTTAAACCTGCCTCTCTTATTCTTTTTTTTACAGTTATAAACTCTCTTATTTGTGAATTAGTATTAGCTGAATAATCTGGAAAAAATCTAATCTTTACACCCTGTATCTGATATTTTTCAGAATTTTTGGCATCAGATAATATTATGTTGCGGTCCTTAGTTACTAAACATTTCGCCAGTATCGGTCTGGGATAATCCCCCTGGACCCTATTTTTTGTGAGGACCCTATGTGCTCTTTCAATAGCGAACAGGGGGGAAAGAGTACCCTCCTTACAGTTCTCCCTTATCAATTTCTCCATAAATTCAGTACAATTACCCCCCTCTGCTCGCTCTGGGATCCCTACACATCTTATATTAGATCATCTTGATCTATCTTCTTGATTAGTTAATTTTTGTTCCATCTTGCCATTTATCTGTTTTAAAAGTACCACCTCCTTCTCTAAATTCTGAACAGAGTGTTCCAGGACGGGAATCCTTTTTTCCATCTCATGCAAGCGCTGCCTTACTTTCTCCATCTCGTCCCGTGTTACCGTAGCATCTATTTGTACTGCCGCGAGCTGTGTTACTATGTTACCCATTACATTTTCCATCCTCGAGACAGTGCAAAATATGTCCTGCATCATTCTTGCATCTGTTTCTGTAAATGTCGCCGAGGTTCCCCTCTCTCCCCCTCCCCCCGCAAGCGCAATCTCATGCTTCGGGCCTTGAGGCCCGACATCCATCGTTTTTTCTTTTTGTGGGGATCTGGACCCAGGTGAGTTCGGGACCAAAAACTTATTTAAACCCTGTTGTTTAGGCCCACTCTCTAACCCTGTTACGGATCGCCTGGCGGTACTCCCCGTAGGGCCGCGCTGTTCCTCCTTTTTTTTTTATGGCATTTTAGATTTTATCCTTCCTTTCCCCTCCCTTCCCTCGCTTCCCTCGCCTTCCCCCCTCCACGTTACACTGATATACTTATCTTACACCAAAACCTTAAGTCCAGCGATATGTTGACCCTCAAACTCAAGATCTTGTTTGCGTATTATAGCAAACAATCAGTTACAGCAACCATACATTTGTTAAAGACACAAATTGTTAGTATATGGGGGGGGCAAGAGGAAGGTAAAAAAAAAAAGGAGTTAAAGAAAACAATTCCAACAATCGGGTTGAGATGATTTCCTAACATCCATAAATACCACGTAAAAATGAAGAGAGACTCCAATTCCTGAGAACGGGAAGAAAGAGAAAGTCACAATAGTGGCACAGCGAGTAGTCCCTTTGCAATTCAAATACAAGAGTAAAGACGCATAGAGGTAAGTTAGTCCCTGGTTAGTCCCTGATTAGTCCAAAAGAATTCAACAATGTTAAATAAGGGATTAGTCCTGTAGAAGGAAACAGCTTCTTTAGAGGGTTAGGGTCTAGGGTCCAGACACATACAAGAATACCAATAGGGGAAAGCATATAGCGGCTACAGTAAACTGTATCAGCCACCTAACGGATATCTTCAATCCCCCTTTTCCCTTTTTTTTTTTTCTGTTTTCCTTCCCTATTTCCCTCTCTCCAATCTTACTTCTTACTTTATTCCTTCCAAAAGAAAAAGGACATCAGGAGCAGACCCTCAGAGCAATAAATTCCCTTTGTATCAGGCCCAATAGGATTTTCCACTGTGGCCCCAGCCTCCCCAGCCACTCCAACCTTATTATACCACACTCGCCAGCTGTTGTATCCCCCCCACTTCTCACTGGAGTGGGAAACTGCAAACCAGCCTCAGCAACGGCATCTAGGTCCCACAGGGCTTCTCAGAGCAGGCATGGCATTAGTCGCAGATTGGCGGTGGCCGCAAGCATCATATCGGCAGTCGACGGCAGCGGCGAGTGGACAGATGACCAGCGTACAGGAGCGCAGAAGGGGCGGAGCTTAGCAGTACCTCTACTATCGATCTCCTTCGCTCTTTCAATTCAGCCACTACAGTCACTCACCACCCGGCAAGCAGCTCTCCAGCAGTAACGGGCAGGGATCAGAGCCCTCTCCATCAGCGACAGGCATAGATCACAGGACTCCAACAGCGACAGGCAGGGCTGAGCGCCGAGGACGGGCCCAAGCGATCACAGACACCATCGCACAGCAGGCAGGCTCAGCGAGCAGGTGATCCGGGTGGTATCAGGCGGCCAGCGTGCAGGGACGGCGGAGGGGTGGAGCCTAGCATCATACGTCAGACGCTCCCATGCTCCAGCTTTCCGCCTGCAAATAGCACACTTTAGGGATGTTTCACACGAGCGGATGCCGTGCGTGACATCCGCTACGTGAAAGAGTGCCAAGACCTGATGCAGACTGCAGAGGCATGGAGCATTAACATGACTGATAATGCTCCGTGCCTCTCTGTGATCTCTTTACTACGAAATCACAGTTGTCACTCTTTCACGGAGCGGATGTCACGCACGGCATCTGCTCATGTGAAACAGCCCTTAAATGAACTCTGGACCTTTTATCTGCTCATTGTAATTGGGATAATGGGGGAATAACACACACCTGGCCATGGAACAGCTGAGAAGCCAACTGTCCCATTACTTTTGGTTCCTTAACAAGTGGGAGGCACATATGCAAACTGCTGTAATTCCTGCACCGTTCACCTGATTTGGATGTAAAACCCTCAAATTAAAGCTGACAGTCTGCAGGTAAAGCACATCTTGTTTGTTTTATTTCAAATCTATTGTGTCGGTGTATAGAGCCAAAAATGTTACAATTGTGCTGGTGTCCCAATATTTATGGACCTGACTGTAACTGAATTGGTGCTTAAAAAAATGGTTGTGGAAATTTTGTTGAAAATTTTAAAAAAAAGTCTTCTAAAAGTCTAAGGATAAGTAAAAGCGTTCCAAAGTTATTACCACATAAAGTGACACAAAGTGACGGATTTGCAAAAATCGGCCAGGGATTTAAGGTGAAAAGTGGCTCGGTATGAAAAGAATTAAAGTACACAGAATCACACAACATATACACTGAACAAAAATATAAATGCAACACTTTCGGTTTTGCTCCCATTTTGCATGAGCTGAACTCAAAGATCTGAAACATTTTCTACAGACACAAAAGACCCATTACTCTCAAATATTGATCACAAATCTGTCTAAATCTGTGTTAGTGAACACTTCTCCTTTGCTGAGATAATCCATCCCATCTCACAGGTGTGGCATATCAAGGTGCTGATTAGACAGCATGAATATTGCACAGGTGTGCCTTAGACTGCCCACAATAAAATACCATTCTGAAATGTGCACAGTTTTGCCTTACTGGGGGGGGGGGGGTTGCCACCATTTGCCTCACACAGTGCAACCCATCTCCGTGGTATAGAGTTGATCAGGTTGTTGATTGTGGCCTGTGGAATGTTGGTCCACTCCTCTTCAATAGCTGTGCGAAGTTGCTGAATATTGGCAGGAACTGAAACATGATGTCGTATACGCCGATCCAGAGCAACCCAAACATCCTCAATGGGTGACATATCTGGTGACTATGCTGGCCATGCAAGAACTGGGATGTTTTCAGCTTCCTGGAATTGTGTACAGATCCTTGCAATATGGGGCCGTAAATTATCATGCTGCAACATGAGGTGATGGTCGTGGATGAAAGGCACAACAATGGGCCTCAGGATCTCATCACGGTATCTCTGTGCATTAAAAATGCCATTAAAAAATGCACCTGTGATCTTTGTCCATAACATATGCCTGCCCATACCATAACCCCACCACAACCATGGGCCACTCGATCCACAACGTTGATGTCAGCAAACTGCTCACCCACACGACGCCACACATTTTGTCTGCCATCTGACCTAAACAGTGAAAACCGGGACTCATCCGTGAACAGAACGCCTCTCCAACGTGCCAGACGCCATCGAATGTGAGCATTTGCCCACTCAAGTCGGGTCCAGACCCCAATGAGGACGACGAGCTGCAGATGAGCTTCCCTGAGACGGTTTCTGACAGTTTGTGCAGAAATTCTTTGGTTGTGCAAACCGATTGTTGCTGCAGCTGTCCGTGCGGCTGGTTTTAGACGATCATGGAGGTGAACATGCTGGATGTGGAGGTCCTGGGCTAGTGTGGTTACATGTAGTCTGCGGTTGTCATGCCGGTTGTATGTACTACCAAATTCAATGAAACGCCTTTGGAGACGGCTTATGGTAGATAAATGAACATTCATTGCACGGGCAACAGCTCTGGTAGATATTCCTGCAATCAGCCTGCCAATTGCACGCTCCCTCAAACCTTGCGACATCTGTGGCATTGTGCTGTGTGATCAAACTGCACATTTCAGAGAGACCTTTTATTGTGGGCAGTCTAAGGCACATCTGTGCAATATTCATGATGTCTAATCAGTACCTTGATATGCCACACCTGTGAGATGGGATGGATTATCTTGGCAAAGGAGAAGCGCTCACTAACACAGATTTAGACAGATTTGTGAACAATATTTGAGAGTAATGGGTCTTTTGTATATGTAGAAAATGTTTCAGATCTTTGAGTTCAGCTCATGCAAAATGGGAGCAAAACCGAAAGTCTTGCGTTTATATTTTTGTTCAGTGTAGATAAAATTATACATAGATATAAGAGACTACAAGGAAGACCTCTATTTATCAAAGTTGGTAATTGGTGATTCAGGAACTAGGTGGGTGAGCCAGCAGATCGGTAAATAACCACCACTGTAAGAGAGCGAGAATGGAAGACTCTGATGGTGTAGATGTCAAAAAATGAGAATGAGAGTGATGGTACTGGGGGAATGACTAGGAAAGTGGATTGTGGGGAGAAAAGTATGTAGTCTCTACGGCCACTGATGTCTGTTCCAGGTCTGGCGGTATGATAAAAATGTAAGCCACCATTAGAAAGAGCAGCAGGAGAAGGAGTGTCAGTGCTGAATCCAAGTTTGTGTGAGAGCCAGCAAATTAAGTGAATTAATAAGAAAGAAGTCGTAAATGTAGGGGAGTTTTTTGCACGCTGACCTTGGGTTCCAGAGCACACAATTAAAAGAGGGAAGAGAGGAAACACAACAAATGTTAATGAGATTATCAGGGTTTCTATGTGATATTGCATGGGAGTTGAATTGGAAAAGCGTGGGCCGGGGTTAGGTGAGATGTCACCTGAAGTTAGAAGGAAACGTGTAAAGAGAAAGGGCAAATGGTTCTGTAATTGAGCTTCACCCTGGGACATGATGGGTTGAGAATGATTTAAGAAGGTGAATAAAGCATGTGAGCTGTATATGGGGGAAGGAAAGAGAGAGGGGCTGATGTGTATAGAAAGCAATGAATGAGTAAAAGGGTGGTGAATGTGGAGGAAAACAGCACAAATAAGAGGGACAGAGACAATGAACATACTTAATGAAGAGATCCCATATAGCAAATCAGAGAATGTGTCACTGTATCATTAAACTAATGGGATAATAATGTAGATTTGCATTTATATATTCTCTATTACAGGTCCCTTAACCATTACAATCACATGGAACATTCCTGGTAAGAACATATTCATCATGTAGAGCAGAATTTGCTGTATTACTGTTTTCTGTACTTGGATAACTCACTGAAATGTCATGATGTTGGTGATTTTCCTTCTGTCCTTACTTAATCCATAACTGACACCTCATGCTGAACCAGCTGTGTTAAAACTCAACTTTAGAATGTATGTGTGTTGGCCTCCAATACTACGAGAGCAGACAATGTAAAATGAATGAGCTAGCGCTGCTACCTCTGTAAAACTTAAAGGGGTTGTGTTACTTCAGCAAATAGCATTTATCATGCAGAGGATGCTAATACAAGCGCCTTACTAATGTACTGTTATTATCCATATTGCTTCCTTTGCTGTTTTGATTCATTTTTCCATCACATTATGCACTGCTCATTTCCATGGTTACGACCACCCTGTAATCCATCAACAGTGGCCCTGCTTGAACGCTATAGGAAGAAGCACCAGCTCATGTGATCTCCCATGGTCCCAGCCACCAAAGAGGCTGGTGCTTTTTCCTGTATTGTGCAAGCACGAGCACTGACAATGGATTACAGGGTGGTCGTAACCATGGAAACAAGCAGTGTATAATGCGATTAAAAAATGAATTCAGAAAGCAAAGGAAGCAATACAGACAATCACAATACATTAGTAAGTGCAGGGGCGTAGCTATAATGGGTGCAGAGATAGCAGTCGCTACTGGGCCCAGGAGTCTGAGGGGGGGGGGAAGACCCTCGTGGTGAATAAGACACCAGTATTATATAAAGTGCATGCTGGTCAAGTTACCCCTCTGGCTGGGAGGGAAGGGGTTAGGTCAAGAATTTGGCATGAAGGGTTGGTGTTGCCGTTAAATTTTTTGCATCAGACAGCACAAAGGCTGTGTGCTTCCCTGCCCCTGACCACAAAGCACAGAGGGAAGGGGGGCCCCAAGCTGAACTCTGGCACTAGGGCCCATGAGCTTTTAGCTACGCCCCTGAGTAAGTGCCTTGTATTAACTTTCTCTACATGATAAATGTAATTTGCTGAAGTGAGACATTACTTTTAAATAGTACCTGCCAGCAGGATCCGCCCTAAGACTTACTGCCTGATAGGGTTTATCCTGCTGATTACAATGACATGTGGCGTTTATAAGAAAAAGAGTTGTGTGAGAGTTTAGTGCCCTGAGGGGCAGGCCCAGCACTGGAAAGCTGGGACGCTGAGGTGCACCGGGGGTTAGGCCCCACCTCTCAATGCATTGATGTCCTCAGTTGCATAAAGAAAAAAAAGTCTATTCTTCTCAGGAGCGCCACAACTGACTTTCACAAGACAGGTATCAAGGTACCAAGCAGTATGCCTTTTTTATAGAGTTTGCTGTACCCCAGACTTGGAGGTATCTGAAATGTTGTTACTCATTGTATGGTTATATTTAGTATCATTATTGTGTATTATCATATGTTTCTGCAATGTATATCAGCACTGGAGGTATGGTTGGCAATAGTTGTTACTCCCCTCTTGGTAGAAGTGAGCTGGTCCCACTTCCTGCCAGGTGGGGGAGTGTGAGTCTAGACAGAGCAGAGGTAGGAAGCACATCAGAGCTCCTACACAACAGTTCTCCTGTGTCTCACAGTCTCTTTCACTACCGGAAAATACTGTAGACAAAATCAAGAAAACAGCTTCCAAAAAGCCTTAGTGTGCCTAGACAACAGGGTGATCAGCAAAATCACCACTTTAAAGACTCTGCTGCAAGTGAAGGACTACGGCTTAGACAACCATTACCTAGACCTTGGAACAGACAGTCGATGTTGACCCACTGTGCAAATTAACCAGTTTGACTTTTATGCTACACCTAAGGGTCCATTCACATGTCTGCAAAATGGGTCTGCATCCATTCCGCAATTTTGCATAACATGTGCGGACCCATTCATTTTCAATGGGGCCGGAATGTGCTGACCACATTTGCAGATCCGCACTTCCGCATCCGCACTTCTGTTCCACATAAAAATAGCCCATGTCCTATTCTTGTACGCAATTGCCGACAAGAAAAGGCATTTTCTATGAGAGTGCCGGTGATGTGCGGTCCGCAAAATGCGGAACGTACATTGCCGGTGTCCGTGTTTTGCGGATCCGCAATTTGCAGATCTGCAAAACACATACGGACGTGTTAATGGACCCTAAAAACGTTGTTCTGGCAGTTCCTTGGTCTTCACCCTCTAAACCCTGTACAGGGATATGGACTTTGACACCGAAAACCAACCAGGCCGCTATCTCCTGGAGTAGTCCTGGTCTCGTGGGCGCTGACGCACAGGGGTCAGAGACAAAGGTGCGGGGCAGTATGGAATCAGGTAGAATACATAGTCTGAATACAGTCCACGGCCTGAGCAAGCTGAGTATGTGCTTATTCCAAGGTGGGGCAGGCTGAGTACATGCGTAATCCAGATAGCACTTGGGGCAAGCGGCAACTTTGGAGCAAAATCAAAAGGCAAGCAAGGTTTGGTACACGGTTAGTCAGTAGTGTCGATCGCGAATATTATTATCGTGAATTTTTATTGCGAATATCGGCACTTCGAGAATTCGTGAAAATCTAAAATATAGTGCTATATATTCGTAATCGTGAATATTCTAGATTTTTTTTCATCAGTAACCTCCCTTCTTCTTGCTTGTGGGCCAATGAGAAGGCTGCAATGAGCTTAGTAACATCCCTAGCAACCAATAGGAAAGTTGCCGACCCCTTACTATATAAGAACCTCCCCAGCAGCCATTTTCTGCTGCTTTTTTGCAGTTCTGGATCCTATTCCTTATCCAATTACATTAGTTAGTTAGCTCATATATATATAATACAGATAGTGAGTGGGAGATACTCAGTGTAGGTTATATCCTGATATAGTGTAGCTGATAGGTTCCAGTGCAGGGTGTTAGGTAGTGTGATAGGGATTACTGTTTCTCTGCTGTCCATACATACATGCTACAGACTTAGTGCTGTGATGTCACAACAATACATAGTGCACCAATCAGTAATATCTACTCAGACCTGATAAAATGTGAAGTTGCACATATTGCGCAAAAAATATGCGCATCATTAGTGCTGATTTGCGCAATTGCGAAAATAATGACTGGAGATCACGAATTCTAGAATTTGCAAGATTATTACGAATATTATGCAAAAAAAATTCAAAATATCACGAAAATGAATATTGCCTATTCCGCTCATCACTATTAGTCAGACAGGAGAACACACCTTTGTTATTTACAAGAGTCTAGACAAGCTCAAAGCTGCAGTGAGGAGGTGGAATCACAGCCCAGCAAAATAGGGGGACAGAAGGTCAAATTAACCAACACCTGGGCAGGGGCAGGAGGAAAGGATTCACTTTTGCAGTGCTGAAGAAAAGTTCACAGAGTCGGGCAACGTTTGCGCATGACCAGGACAGCAAGACAGAGGCGGGCACAACCTATATCACATCATGGACTCCAATATCCACAAGTGCCTTTTTGGAAGTAAAAGTGGCAGGAAGTGTTCACGTGTTCTATTGAAACAATGTATAAAAAATGGCGTATTATATGTGACCAATGGAAATCAGTTGATTGCCTAATTAATGCATGGGCAAGATGGGTCATCCTGACAGTGAATACCAATTTTGGTTTTCCCCTCCATTAGGGATTATCTTCTTTAATGGCCATGTGCCCAAACAGAACATACAGTGTGTATGCAGACCAAAGCAGACAAACTTTTTAATTATTTTTACTGTGCATTGTTCTCTCTGGTAGTCTTGGAGGCCAACATAAATTCCCTTGAAAATTTGTCACTCATATTTTAATTGCTATTGAAGTTGCTCATCTCAAGGAGCTTTCAAAATACCAGACAAATTCTTTATAAAGAAGATGAGAATGTTTAACAAAGGAGTAGATTGATATTGCTTACTTGGAATTCTGTGAGCCATTACAAAACTGGGTCAACAGGGTGTTCTAGTATCAGAAAACTATGACATATCCACAGGATATCTATAGAACAGGTAGGCCCCAACCAAGTCCTGCCACACCCTGCTCCTTTGCTCCTTCATGAAGCCTGTGATGGATGGCCATGTCTATGGAAATAGCAAAGCTCACTGTGCTACAGTGTTTTGGTAACTCCTATTTACGTCTATGGAAATAAATCGGGAAAGATTGTAGCACATTGAACTTTCCTTTAACTTAGCCGCCTCTTGCAGTCTGCAGGATGGAGTAGAATTAGCCTCATTCTAGAGAAAGGCATGTGTCCCAGAGGTGGGATCTCCATCTTCGTATGTCAACTTTGCCATAATAATGTACCATTTTAACAGTAAGTCCACCTGTATTGAGTGAAATCTCCCATTTTGATGTCTCATATTGACTGGGATAGAATGACTTGGGTTTCATTGCCTCATCAACTTTCCATGATTCTTGGGTAAATTCCTAACGGGCTTCTTTCCAAAAGTTGTCGCTTCTGTGGACAGCCTGGATTTGGACTCTGAGTTCTAAAATGCTTATCACCACCAATACATCAGTACATCATCTCCATTTGTAGTTTATAAACGGTTGTTTGACTTTTTCTCCTAGGAAAGAAAAAAAATAAACCAGATCCTATAAAAGTGGATGAAGGTTCATCAATGACATTGACCTGCTTAGTGGAAAGTATCCTACCACTTGATGTGACTTGGACGGATAATAAGAACAACATTCTTCAGCGTGGAACTGGAAAGGAGTTAGAGCTAAAACTAGAAAACATCATGATGACCCAGGCCGGTATCTACACTTGCACAGCCAAGAATGAATATGAGAAAAAAAGTGCAAATATCAACATAACTGTACAATGTAAGTATCACTATTACACACTGTATAATGTTTGAAGGTTGAAGTCGAAACGCACATTAGGGTGGACGCGCTTGTTACTGGGTATACATGTGTTCTTTTCATTGCAATTATTTGTTTTTACAATATGGATATCCAGTTTGTACTTGTCTGATTAATATCTTTCTAGAACATGCTATGATATTGCTTATGTAACCAGAGTCATACAACTTTCTGGAGGACGGGTCCAGGTCTTTGATTGCTGTGTCTCACCTTGTAAGACGATTTTTATGTGTTTTTATTGTTATATTTTGTGTAAAGATATAAAGATGATTTAAATCTTTAGTATAAGAATGAGGCGGCTCACTATGACTCAAAGGGGTGGATT
Organism: Bufo gargarizans; assembly: GCF_014858855.1. Taxonomy (NCBI): domain Eukaryota; kingdom Metazoa; phylum Chordata; class Amphibia; order Anura; family Bufonidae; genus Bufo; species Bufo gargarizans. The sequence goes on along the minus strand of NC_058081.1, from coordinate 722,034,176 downwards.
AAGGTGCTCGATCCAGACAAAGCGTACCCAACGCTTGTAATGGAGGAGGAGTAGGCGAAAGTAAAGGGATGGCACTCAAAACATATGTGATGTATGGATGATATGTTTATTCAAGAGTTATTTATTAAAGAATTGCTATAATATGCCTAAAAAACAATGGCTAGGTATGCCTGAATAAAAATAGTATCATAAAGTAACCCTCCTGTTAGTGGTTGGTGGAATAGTGAGCGGCTCCTGCCTGCAGAGCGGCGTGCACGTGCGAGGTTCCCGCCCGCTGAGTATTCCGGCCGTGCAGTCTTCACTTCCGGTGACGTCACATGCGTTTGAAGCGGATTTTCCCGCTCGACTTGGTGTCGGCTTGCCACATGGAAGTGGGTGGCGGGAAAAGTGCTGCAGTTTAAACAGGAGGGGAAGGAAAATAGCTCCGGAGCTTCTGTTAGGTTATAGAATCCTTTTCCTTGGTGCTGGCTGGTTCGAACCATTCCACCTCACTATTCCACCAACGACTAACAGGAGGGTAACGTACCTGCTTATACAGCAGTAGTTTTCTCATATATACAGCTCATGTCATTGGACCTGTAACGAAATTCTATATCAAATCTAATGTGATATTCTTGTCACAAGGAGACACTTATCTCATTGGTCCACCAGACGTTTTTTCCTACAACAGGACTTGAATACAATTGACATTTCAGGACATTGTCTATCAGTTTTTATTAACAGGATTTGTAATTTCATTCCTTCCACTGGATACCGCATCATGAGATTGGATTCTCCTTCCATAGACTCTTTTTCAACAGATGTATAATATCTCCCTTTTTCATTAGGATTTTTTTCCCAACAGGATTTTTATGAATTGACATTTAAACCACCATTTTACCAGTATGTTGATTTAAATTGAATACACGTGTGGATACTTATAGATATATATATATTTATTGGCGATTTACTTTATGATACTATTTTTATTCAGGCATACCTAGCCATTGTTTTTTAGGCATATTATAGCCATGATTTAAATCTTTGCTTATAGATGACCTTACGTTCATAAATGTGTTGGAGGGTCTAATAGAGACCTCCATTGCAGATCCCATCAAAAATGCAGGATACATAGCAAACTATGTAGCAAATTTTTGCCTGACAGAATAACAGACTCCATTATAATCAATGGAGTTTATCAGATGCTGCTGGTGATACTCATATGATGTATTTGGGGGGGAACAATCTTTGCTTGGGGAGAGAGCACCTTAATCAGCATGGGAAGACTGATAGGCCATATATGCGTGTATGGAACTCTGGGAAGAAAGGGATGCAAATGAACTCTTAACAAGCTCCACCTCTAATGCCAACAGATGTAAGGCAGCTATCTGATAAGTCAATGTTCAACCCATTAACTAGGCCTTGAGACATGACTCGGATATTAAATAAGCCAGCACCTCATCTGCAGTCAGCTGCCTCAGGGTGATTGCCCCTCATCAGTGCAGAACAGAGAGTAATGGCCTAACAGGGTGAGAGGCCTAAGTCAGGATTTGAGGGGGTGCTATCTCTTTAGAGAGTGCCTTAATCAGTGTGAGAAGACTTATAGGCCATACATGTTCCTCTGGAATTCTGGGAAGCTGAGATGCTGGCTTATTTAATATTAGTCATGTCTCATTAGCGGCTCTTTCTTCTCATATCATGGATTCAGCACTGCCAGTATTTTTGTTTCTGTGTCTTCTATCATTAAATAGAAAAATGGAATTCCAAGCGCAGATGTGGGGAATCCATTTCCTTACAATCTGTTATCGGGCACATGGACAGGGATTGTTTTCATGAGAAAAACATTGACATGTCGGATTTATTAAGTTTTTACCAGATAATAACATACATCATGAAAAAAATTAACACAAAATGTGATTTTTTTAAAACACTTTTTTTACAGACTCACCTAGAAATATGAAAATCACCATTATGTCATCCAAAGGTACAGTTACATATTTTAATATGTTATATATGTACAGTCAGGTCCATAAATATTGGGACATTCACACAATTCTAACATTGGCTCTATTCACCACCACAATGGATTTGAAATGAAACAGACGATGTGCTTTACCTGCAGACTGTCAGCTGTAATTTACATCCAAATCAGGTGAACGGTGCAGGAATTACAACAGTTTGCATATGTGCCTCCCACTTGTTAAGGGACCAAAAGTAATGGGACAATTGTCTTCTCAGCTGTTCCATCGCCGGGTGTGTGTTAATCCCTCATTATCCCAATTACAATGAGCAGATAAAAGGTCCAGAGTTCATTCCCAGTCTGCTATTTGCATTTGGAATCTGTTGCTGTCAACTCTTAAGATAAGATCCAAAGAGCTGTCACTATCAGTGAAGCCATCATTAGGCTGATAAAACAAAACAAACCCATCAGAGAGATAGCAAAAACATTAGGCGTGGTCAAAACAACTGTTTGGAACATTCTTAAAAAGAAGGAACGCACCAGTGAGCTCAGCACACCAAAAGACCCGGAAGACCAAGCAAAACAACTGTGGTCGATGACCGAAGAATTCTTTCCCCGGTGAAGAAAACACCTATCACAACAGTTGGCCAGATCAAGAACACTCTTCAGGAGGTAGGTGTATGGGTGTCAAAGTTAACAATCAAGAGAAGACTTTACCAGAGTGAATACAGAGGGTTCACGACAAGATGTAAACCATTGGTGAGCCTCAAAAACAGGAAGGCCAGATTAGAGTTTGCCAAACGACATCTCAAAAAGCCTTCACAGTTCTGGAACAACATCCTATGGACAAATGAGACCAAGATCAACTTGTACCAGAGTGATGAGAAGAGAAGAGTATGGAGAAGGAAAGGAACTGCTCATGATCCTAAGCATACCACCTCATCAGTGAAGCATGGTGGTGGTAGTGTCATGGGTGGGGCATGTATGGCTGCCAATGGAACTGGTTCTCTTGTATTTATTGATGATGTGACTGCTGACAAAAGCAGCAGGATGAATTCTGAAGTGTTTCGGGCAATATTATCTGCTCATATTCAGCCAAATGCTTCAGAACTCATTGGACGGCGCTTCACAGTGCAGATGGACAATGACCCAAAGCCTACTGCAAAAGCAACCAAAGAGTTTTTTAAGGGAAAGAAGTGGAATGTTATGCAATGGCCGAGTCAATCACCGGACCTGAATCTGATTGAGCTGCATTTCACCTGCTGAAGACAAAACTGAAGGGAAAATGCCCTCAGAACAAGCAGGAACTGAAGGCAGTTGCAGTAGAGGCCGGGCAGAGCGTCACCAGGGATGAAACCCAGCATCTGTTGATGTCTATGCGTTCCAGACTTCAGGCTGTAATTGACTGCAAAGGATTTGCAACCGATTATTAAAAAGTGAAAGTTTGATTTATGATTATTTTTCTGTCCCATTACTTTTGGCCCCTTAACAAGTGGGAGGCACAGATGCAAACTGTTGTAATTCCTGCACCGTTCACCTGATTTGGATGTAAATACCCTCAAAATAATGCTGACAGTCTGCAGGTAAAGCACATCTTGTTAGTTTCCTTTCAAATCCATTGTGGTGGTGTATAGAGCCATAAATGTTAGAATTGTGTCGATGTCCCAATATTTATGGACCTGGCTGTATATGTACTGAAGCAGACTGAGCCTTATACAATTGAGTTTGCTGTATGAAGGGCGGCTCATGAATAGTGCAGACTGTGGACTTTATTCCGTGTTAGCATCCTAGGACGGAAAGCAAATTACAACATGTTGCGTTTTGCTCTCCGGTATAAGAACGCAACTAAACGGAACGAAATGCATTTTGGAGCATTCCGTTCTGCTCAGTTCAGTTTTGTCCCCATTGACAATGAATCAGGACAAAACTGAGAATTTTTTTTCCGGTATTGAGCCCCTATGACGGATCTCAATACTGGAAAACTAAAACACTAGTTTGAAAGTAGCATTAGACTCTATTAGCCAAGCAGCTGTCTGGGCTAATGGAAAAGAATAGCCACCCCCATAATATGTTCCCCTCACATAGTGTGGGGTAGCATGTGGACAGATCTGCTTTAAATGTGATTTCACATTGGAGGGCAGGTAAAAGTAAGAGTTTTTAGACAATCCCTCTGTGTTAGAAGGGTCACTCTTCCAGTTCTCTGCAGCGCCACTACTGGAGACATGAAGCATTACACACTTCTAATTAACATCAATTTACTGTCCTTGCTGTCTCTTCCAGATAGAGTGTTGATTGCAATCCAAACTCTTCCACTATTAGAACAGGAGGCTGCAGCTAGAGAGTGCCCCAGAATGCTCTCCTTATCGTTTCTAAAAATGCTCCAGTAAGGTACACCCTTGGTAGACATGACCTCTGTGCTACAAGCAACAGAACAGAACAGAATTCCGGGCTGCCTCTTCTTCTCTTGTATACTAAGATTCCTTACATTGCAATGCAACTGCCTTACACCTGAATTTTGGGTCAGATTATCCCCTTGCTTAGTGTGGTTAATATACAGATAAGTTTTTGATTGGTTATCCTTCCTTTAAATGTTTCTGCTCTTCTGTGTTGGTGATAACATAGCTTCTGTGCATTTTTTTCAGATTTGTGGTATCATGTTCTATTAGTGTTGTGTGATTGTCACATGACCTGTGATTCTCCTGCTGTTCATTGCTACAGCTAAATGTTGTCATTTGTTTGCTGAGTTGTTTTTTTATTCATCTTGAATATCAGTGTCTTCTCCCGTCTGCTTTATTGACGGACTACCATCTCCTTAATCAATTGCCATCGTTACTTGGCTCCTGTTGTCTATCAGTGAGTTTATTTCTGTAGCTTTGTTGCCTGCCATTGTTCATACGTGCTTAATATATTTTTCCTGCAACCATCTGGTTGGTATATACTGTAATTTGGCCCTACTGTAAGTCCTGGAGATATCTAAGTAATGATGTATACAGTTAGTACTGTATTCAGGAAAAGTTACAACTACAAGTGAAGGACCAGTTCCTCTGTCTGTGAACAGCCAGCATTGTCACACTATGGTTTCTGTTTCAGGATCTTTAACTTAATCTACACAGCTGGTTAAAATCTGGCAAAAACCCATAAGAATGGCTTCTAAACTAAGTATTGAACGTATGCCCCATTCTAGCCAGAAGGAAAAAAGGTTTTATCAATCTATTTAACAGAATATCAGGAGGACCCATTATGTTCTTATTATACCCATTTACTGATGTCAATGAGAACCGTGTAATGCTTCAGTTCCCCTATGGTGGGTGTGCAGGGGAATTGACCTCTGGCAGCTGGGTTTACAAATTACAACTAATTGCCATGGTCTATGGAAGAGGGCACCCTCGACCATTGTTTAGGAAAATCTTGGAACCCTGGTATGTTGATTTATCAAAACTTCTTCCTGATGGAAAACACAGAGCCTGGTACTAGAGAATCTCAAGGCTGTACAGAGAAAGGGGATGTCAATTTTTAACAAAGGCCAATTAAAATAATATTTTAGCTCAATAATAATCAAAAACAATTGCCCCCAAAGGTGTCCACAGTCTTTAATTTTGTTTTGCACTTACAATGGTAATATCGTAGAAAAAGTATCCATAGCTATTTTCTTTTTTTGTGGTCCAACTGCTGGATCCCTCAGAATGAAGTGGTGGCATGCATATTGATCCACAACTTCATTCACTTCTGTAGGACTCATGGAGCACTGTCTATTGTCAGTCCCATAGAAGTGAATGGAGAGGTGGACCTACATGGGTATCACTACTGCATTCTAAGAAGGTAACTCAGGGATACCTATTTTTAAGATTAATGAGGATCCCAGCAGTTGAACCCTCAGCAATCCAACATTTGTCAACTATCCTGTAACTTGGTGATATAGATTTTTCTCGGGACAACCCCTTAAAAAAGGTTGGGTCATCTCACACATTGGTGGCATATCACTAAGATATGCCACCAATGTCTGATAGCTGTAGCTAATTTTGAGAAATCTACCTCATTGGGTCTAGGTTATGCCATTTTTTTACAATGTTGTGTCCCAGTGAACTCCCTCGGGCTGTCAATTGAAGAATCAGGTGAGTCGTATTTGTAGCCAATACACCATAGAAGCCCCAGTTATATCTAAAATGATGCCAGCAAAGTGAAGAAGAGCATGCATGCAAGCAGCACACTCTGCTTTTTTCTGATGTCCCATAGAAATTAATGGGAAGCACACCGCACCAATGCAGCCACTGATCAATTTGTCACATGTAAAATTTTTGCAGGTGGAGAACGTCCATCTAGTCAACCAGTGGTTATTGATCCAACCGAGACGCTGGCCCTTGTCTGCAATGTTGATGCTAACCCAAATGCTACTGTGGTCTGGGTAAAGGGGGAAGTAGATATGCAATCACCCAAAACGAATAACAGTGGATCATCAGCAATGATAAACGTGACATTATCAACCTCTGACGTCTACAGATGCCTGGCGTGGAATGCAATTGGGTTGATAGAACGACGGATTCAAGTTGGAGAAAAACCTGGTAAAACTAGTTGTATCATTAGAACTGAACTATAGATGCTCTGTGTCTTTGTACAGCACCGAACTATGGAGATTTAGCACTTTAATACAGATGTTCTAAAGCTGGAGTCTAGGATTTAGAAAACTTCAACTTTCTGTAGTTTAATTGGAAACCTCAATAGTTTACTGTCTTAGGATGAATATCCATCCTGGTTAGTAAGTGGTCACACCGGTACATGGCTTGTCACAGTAATCAGAGATCTCCTTTATAATGAGCCAAGCAGGGTGGATACAAACAGCAGAAGTCAACTGTGAGTGAGCCTCTTCTTCTCCAGACCAAGACCGAACAAACTTGTGTCTCCTCGGTATAAGACCGGATAAGCTTGTGTCTCCTCGGTATAAGACCGGACAAGCTTGTGCCTCCTCGGTACAAGGCCGGACAAGCTTGTGCCTCCTCGGTATAAGCTTCTTTAACATGATTATATATAGGGGGCCTTTACTACTAATAGGTGTTGGGTCCCAGGGCCCCTGTGCAGCTGAAAATGCTCCATAGCTAATGTTCCTGCTAATTGGAGCCATGTACCTGTGCTAGCATCTGTAAGCAGAGATCTTAAATACTGTGAGAAATTGACACAAAGAGTATATTACAAAATGATGGAACACTTTTTATTACTATAAAATTACATTTATTTTTGTAAAACCAGAAAATCCTACTAACAGTAGACACACTAAAAAAGAAAAAAGACACAGCGCTTCCTAGGGTAGTATCTCTGAAGACAAGGGGTAATACTGTTGTGTGAAAGACACACACTTTTGCCTGTTGTGTTGGACAAAATGGCTGCACAGGGCATGTAGAATCAACAGATGATCGATGAAGGTCCCATGTGTTGGAACCCCACCGATCAGATACTGATGACCTATCCAGAGGATACAGTAGGTCATCAGTTAAAACCTCTAGGAAAAACCCTTTAAGGCAGTCATACACATTCAATAGCTGTCTGCAGACTACCCCATACACATTCAGCTTGTTCAAATGTGGAAGAATATTCAATGGGGAGAGAGGAGAAAGTAGCTGCCAGACACTTCTGGTTTCCAGTTTATCTCCTTGGAGAGCAAAAGGATTTGATGAAAATATTCCCTTTGCTCGATCCTTCTCTCCCCCGAGAGAGAGAGTTGGTAGCTCTTCACACACTTGTTGGCTGAACCTGCCATTCTCTATTGTGTATGGAGGCCTTTAAGCTGTGTAGAAGACTTCTACAAGGTGGCAGATTGGCCATACACCTTACAGGGAAATTTCCCGGTGGGCCGATGCCCGGGGGGCCACCTGAGCTTTCTTCATGCCCGGCCAGTGGACGTTTTTGGGGATGTATTTTGTGCTGATGGGGCAGTATTTTGTGAGGGACTGTGGTATTTGGCTCTGTTGGGGTGATATAATGTGCCACAATATGGTACCACAGGAGCGTTGCCATTACACCTAGAGGCTCTGCTCTTTCTGCAACTGCCATGTCCTCTCCACTTTGATGGATAGACCCAGGCAGTGTAAGCATGATCATGTCTGGCTATGTAAATCGAAGTCCGAAGGCACAGCAGTTGCAGGGACAGCAGAGCCTCTAGGTGCAATGACAATGTCCCCGTTGCTCCTATAGGCTTATTTGCATATATTTAAACATCATTTTTCTCAGGAATGAGGACACATTTAACCAACACAGATGCCTTAAGTTGCCAAGTGCTCATTCAACTGTTTCTTTAAAAGCTATTCAATAATTGTAAAACAAAAAGTATGTATTTTTTGTTAAAGAGGTTTTCCGGGAGTAGAACATTGGTAATCTATCCTTAGGATAGGTCATCATTATCAGACCAGTAGGGGTTTGTCTCCCAGGACTCACGTCCATCAGCTGTTGGAGGCGGTTGCAGCGCTCTTTGAGCACTCAGACCTCTTCCTAGGCCAGTGACGTCACCGTACATCGGTCATGTGGCCTAGACGCAGTTCAGTTATAAAATGATATAATTCTGTGTAAGTTATGAAAAGATCACAGCTCTCATTGGAGGTTCAGTGAGAGAAACAACCTCTTCAAACAACTAATTGGCAAAAATACCAGGAGCCGGGCCACCCACAATCTGATATTAATAATCTATCCTGAGGATAGGTCATCACTATCAAATTCCTGGATAACCCTTTCAAAAACACAAACAATAAATGTTATGTCCTGAAGAGTCTCTGTCAGCATGATTAACTTTAATAAACGCTAGGGTTGATAATGCTGATTAAAACAAAACCTTTTTTTTTTGTATGTTAAACAGTTGCAAATGCAAATTAGAACATTGGAGGACCGGGGGGGCTGGGCTGAATCCTTGGAGCACTACTTTTGTAACACCTCTGTGGTCTGCACACTCTTCCTCCCCTTGATTGACAGTGCTAGACATCAGCATGATGAGGGCAAAGCTGTGTCCTAGCATATGCACATCATATACTATACTACAACCTTACCATGCTGAGAATAGAAGTTTTCTATGCTTAGAAAGCTAATGCATATTACTGGTTTATTCACAGGCACAACATTTAATTATAAAGATACCAGTAATATGTATTACCTTTCTAAGTAGAAAACCACTCTTCTCAATATGATAAGGCTGTACTCTGGAGGCAAGTGGTCAGCCGTGCATGAAGATGTCTCACGTTCAAATCCTAGAAGAGTCTTCTAGATTTTTTCTTCAGTTTTTTTTCCCATCATTTAACCCATAATAAAAAGCTATAGCCTTGTAACGTTGAAAATATGTTTTTTTTATACAATGACATAACAGAAAAAATAAAAATGTCTCACTGTTTTTCATCACTTCCCCCCAAAAATGTAAAAATTGAAAAAGTAATTCACACCCCAAAATGATATTATAAAAAAACTATTTTCAGGCAAAATAATGAACGTTCACACATCTATGGGGGTCAGAATATGGAGATGACAAGAAAAAAATTTATTTTAATTTTTTTTGTATTAAAATGCAAAAGCAATTATATAAGTGTGGTATTGCTATAATTAGGCCTCATGCACATGGCCATTGTTTTGGTCCGCATCAGGGCCGCAGTTTTGGCGGCTCAAATGCGGACCCATTCACTTCAATGGGGCCGCAAAAGATGCGGACAGCACTCCGTGAGCTGTCCGCATCCGTTGCTCCGTTCCATGGCCCCGCAAAAAAACATAACCTGTCCTATTCTTGTCCGCGCTATGCAGACAAGAATAGGCAGTTATATACACGGACGTCATCCGTGTTTTGCAGATCCGCGGTTTGCGGACCGCAAAACACACAACAGTCATGTGCCTGTAGCCTTATTCTGACCGGGAAAATGAAGCAAAAGTAATACCGCATATTGAACACCCTAAAAAAAAAAAACGTAAAACTGTGTCGGTACTGTGTTTTTTTCCAATTCCACCCCATTTGGATTTTTTTTTTTCATCTTTCCTCTACATTGTATACCATATTAAAAGGTTAGAAAGTACAACTTCTCCTGCATAAAACAAGCCCTACAGGTTCTGTTTGTGAACGGAAAAAATAAAATAAAATAATGGCTCTGGGAATACAGGGAGCAAAAAACCAAAATGCAAAAATGGAAAATTGCTGTGTCAGAAAGGAGTTAAATTACGGCGTAAAAAAATAAAAATAATTATAATGTCTGAATTGTCAGGTTAAAAAATCATCAAAATGTTATCGGTGTTATCAATGTTATCAACATTTGCATTGCAAAAAACCACCCCTTACTGCGCTTCGTCAGTAGAGAAATAAAAAAAGATATGGATATCAGTATACAGAAACACAAAGCATTACAAACTACTTAATTTTTTTATTTATTTTGGTACCTCCATAATCGTTTTACAATACATTAGAAGATGAAATACAACTTTTCGCACATAAATTAAAGCCCTTGTATGGTTTTGTTGATTGAAAAATAATGTGGAGATGAGAGAAAAAAATAAATCATTGTGACGTTAACTTCCAAAATGGACTCCAGGGATTTTCTGGGCTAATTGTGCTAATTCTTGAGCCAGAAGCCACAGGAAACGACTGACTGATGAAGTGTGGAGTGTAGAACCCCAACGATTGGATATTGATAATAACCTAACCTGAAGATAGGTCATCAAATATCAGGACAGGAGCCTGGAGTAACCGTTTAAAGCGGTTGGCCCATCTCCCACCTTGGAGACATATTACTAGGATATGCTACCAATGTCAGATAGACGCAGGTCCCATGTCTGGGACCCTCACTTATCTCTAGAATGGGGGCTCCAAAGTGAATGAACGAGAATGCACAATGCACTTCTATCGGAGAGAGATAAATAGCCAAATGCAAGATATTTCCAGAACTTCCATTGAGGAGAATGGACAGGTGCCTGCACTTGCGCGGTGTGCTCTCCATTCACTTTTAAGGGAGTTCTGCGTTCACGCGACTCTTTTTAGAACTCCCTTAGAAGTTAATAAAGAGGACGCTGCACATGAGAGTTGTGCTCTCCGTTTGTTTGGAGGCCCATCCTAGAGATTAATTTAGATCCCATAGATGGGACCTGCCCGTATCCGATATTGGTGGCATATCTTAGCGATATGCCAACAATGTGTGAGATGTGCCGACCCCTTTAAAGGCGCATGCATGCTCAATGTATTTCTCTCATTCAGATGCCTATAGGGACTATCTAGAGTTAGGGATGTTTGTGTGGACAAGCTTGCAACTAAAGACATCCGTACTGCACATTCCGATATATGGGCTTAAGAGTAACACTTTATAGCCAGCATTTCATAGAATCGACGGGAACGACTGATACGGGCTCTGAGAATCATTGGGTTTTGTCCAATGTCCTGTCGCCCACACGTGTCTTTAATAAAATACTGTACATACAAATTCAGAGGCACAGGTCAAAGAAGATACTGCAAATAGTTATCTGGTAATGGAAGATTGAAAGTGGACCTCTTTATTGCAGATAGTAGTGTTGAGCGAATCGAAGTGAAACGAATTGACTTCGATTAGAATTTTAGGAAAATTTTGATTCGCCACAAAGCCAATTTAACTCGCGCTTCGTGGTAAGAAAAAAATGCTGACCCCATCCATTTGCTCGTGGAGAGGCCATTGTGGAAGTGTAACATCACCACATCAGAGCGCTATGAAAAGCGGCATCTGAGGGGTTCATTGATGGGGGGGCACGATTGGAGTTCCCCATCATTGCAACCGCTACATACAATGGAATGCAACTCGTGACAAAGTACTTTGTAACTACTGTATTTTCCTGCGTATAAGACTACTTTTTAACACATGGAAATCTTCTCGAAAGTCGGTGGTCGTCTTATACGCCAGGTGTCGTCTTCTATGCCGGTATACAGCATACTGAAACTTACTTCCTAGCCGGACTGGAGAAGCTGTCCTTCTCCAGCTTCAGGGACAGGCGCCCTCTAGCTGAGCCACTGTGCGCTGCATCCCGGCCAGCCGCTCCTGAAGCAGCCCCCTCTCCCTACTCTCAGTGGTTTTCTCATGCCGACAGTATCACATTGCGTACTACCGCTCAGATCGTCTTGAAGACAGGGAGGGCTGGGCAGGCAGGGAGAGCTGACCCACCCAATCCAAGCAGGCTTGGTATGCAGTGTGCACAGAAAATACTGGTACATCGCTTGCCGTGATTGGCTGGTTGTTGTATACTAGGTTGGATTGGCGATTCTAGGGGAAGCAGGAGCATCTGCACTTCAGCCAATTCTAATGTTGGAATGGCGGATCTCTAATGAAGTTTGGTGTGCATCTTATTTGTGCTGAAAAAACTGAGTCTATCTGAGGAGCAGATACATGTGGTGGCGAATACAGTACAGCACCAGTATCTGAACATACAGTACAGCACCAGTATCTGAACATACAGTGCAGCACCAGTATCTGTACCGGTTCATACAGTACAGCACCAGTATCTGCATCGGTTCATACAGTATAGCGCCAGTACATACAGTACAGTATACAAATGGCTAACAGTCAAGACCCCATCATGGCTCTACCAGCAAGAAGAAAGAAATATAAAGCCAGTTTCAAGCTTAAAGTTGTAACCTTTGCAATGGAACATAATAACTGTGCTGCTATAAGACAATATGGAGTAACAGAAAATATGTTTCGGGACTGGAAAGCAAATGAAAAAGCCTTAAAGAGTATGCCAAGGGTTAAGTGTGCATTAGGAAGAGGCCATAACTCGAAAAACATGTAGCAGACATGGTGAATGACCATCGCCAAAACGGTTATGTAGTGACACGAAATAAAATACGTTTGTTTGCACTTCAGTGGCTAAATCTAACCCAGATCATAGCCACAGATTTAAGGCCACTGCATCCTGGTGCACTAGAGTCTTGGAAAGGCATAGTATGGTACTGAGGCAAAAGACGAAACCTGCACAACAATTACCTGCAGATCTTGATGCCAAATTAAATAGCATTGAAGGGGTAGTCTTATATGGCGAGTATAGCCCAAACCCTATATTTTACCTGGGAAAGTTGGGGGACATCTTATATGCCCAGTCGTCTTATACGCCGGAAAATGCGGTAATTGAACTTCTTTGTGAAATTCAGCGAAGCAGTCAAATAAAATTTTTGTTAACTTCACTCATCTCTAGCAGATGGTTTCACAACATTTATACGTCGTTGAATTGTACCTGATTATTCCTGTTACATTCTTATTGATATTTCATGTTAACGTTTTTTTCAGTGGGGTGTAGCCTGCTTTGGGCTATGCTGCTTTTCAGAGTCCCCCCTCCTCCTTTCCCTGAAAATGAGTTTTGGACGTTCATGAAATTCTTTAAATATCATTTAATCAGGGTACTTTCACACTAGCGTTTTTCTTTTCCGGCATAGAGTTCCGTCACAGGGGCTCTATACCGGAAAAGAACTGATCCGGCATATCCCCATGCATTCTGAATGGAGAGTAATCCGTTCAGTTTGCATCAGGATGTCTTCAGTTCAGTCGTTTTGACTGATCAGGCAAAAGAGAAAACCGTAGCATGCTACGGTTTTTTCTCCGGCGAAAAAAACTGAAGACATGCCTGAACGCCGGATCCGGCATTTTTTCCCATAGGAATGTATTAGCGGCGGATCCGGCATTCAGAATACCGGAATGCCGGAGCCGTCGTTCCGGCATGCGCATGCGCAGATCGGTAAAAATGCGAAAAATGTACAAGACGGATCCGTCGGTCCGCATGACAAGCGGAGAGACGGATCCGTCCTTGCAATGCATTTGTGAGACGGATCCGCATCCGGATCCGTCTCACAAATGCTTTCAGGCAGCAGCAGATCGGCGGATCCGGCGGCCAGTTCCGACGACGGAACTGCCCGCCGGATCACACTGCCGCAAGTGTGAAAGTAGCCTAAGTGAGGCCAATTTTGGATTACAAGTATGCAGATGTCACTATGTGAGTTGGTGTGTGTGGTCATGAAGTTGTGCTGCGGATATTTATTGACAGTGTCCTTAAGGCTTGGAGATCTTGAGGTGATGAGATGATCTTGGAAACTCTTTACCTTCCCAGGGATTTAGAATTTTCACCTGCTCATAGAAGTATTCTTATAATAGACGAGAAGAGAAGGATTTTCTGTAATTTACAAGTAAGCTCTGAAAAAAAGGAAATTAAAAATAGGAAAAGTCCAAACAAAATGAAGCATTTCTTAAAGCAGGAATTAGATGTAAAACCATCAGAAGAGGAACAGATGATAACAAAAGGAATAACTCAAACAGGAAGTCCACCATGAGACTATGAAAGAACAAAGACCGTAGTAAACGTCAGAGGAGACTGAAATAAAATTAAAGTAAACACTTTTTTTAAATAAAAAAAACCAGTAAGACATTTGTCCAAAATGAAAAAAAAGGCAATTAGGTTGAGTTACAATGTCAGACATCAGCCATGAATAAAAAAAATAATGTCAGACAGCGGATTTAAGTTTATGTAAATTATTAAAGGGTTTGTTTTAGCAGAACCCAGACATATCCCCCTTGCTTTCGAGGCTACTATTATGCATCCCAGCTACAGTGGTTAACAATGGAGGATGACAGATTGCGTCATTATTTGGTGGGTGAGTTCGAAAGTCTCCGATATAACATCTTCAGTTTCTTAGAAACTGGGATTATAAAAATTAAGGGAAGGAAGTGTCCAATTAGTAATATGATGCACTTAATATGGGTTAATGTAAAAAAACTACTGGGTATAAACCACTCATTAAGGATCACCCCTATATGGGGAAATATTAATTTAGGTGAGTTTCAGAGGTTGGATGACTATGTATTTTGGGAAAAAAATGGCATTAAGTTTGTTTCACAGATTGAGGTCAAAGGAAAGCTCAAGACGTTAGAGGAATTGGGGCTTAGTATTGAGCTAGACCCCCTTACACGGTTTAGATATCTTCGATTGAAGCATGCATTTGACTCAACCGAGAATAAATATTATTTAATCACTAAACAGAATTTGTAGAATTCTGCTATCATAGTAGCGCTACCAAAGTATCAATTTCACAGATATTGATAGTAGTAAATGTAGTGAAAATTTAAAAGTGAAAGTAAATGGGCACAAGAAGTGGATTCTAACACTATAGATTGGAGATTTATTTATAAAAGTATAAAAAGGAGCACTATATTGAGTAATTTCCGGCTGATACAGTATTTTATTCTCCATCGTACCTATATAACTCCTTGGGTGTTGAGCAGGATGTATAAAACAAGGGACTCTAGATGCTGGAAATGCAGAATAGATAACGTGGATTTTACCCACTTAATCTGGTACTGTCCTCTTATACAGGTCTACTGGACTCAAGTATTTAAAGAGCTTAGCAGAGTAACTGGTAGTATTAAGCCATTGGAGATTTTGATAGCTGTGTTTGGATATATGAGAAATAGGTTTGGAAAGAAAATGTGAGGTGAAATGGGAAAAAGGATTAATGATGGCGCGGGTCGTTGTGGCTAGAGAGTGGGGGGGGGGCGGAAAGACCACCAAATATTGAAGAATGGAAGAATTTATGTGAGAGGACGCAGAGATATGAATATATCTGCAAGATAAAAGAAAGTAAAAGGGAAGGTAAATAGACAGAAGGAAAAGGGGAATAAAGAGTCAAAAAGTGTCGAACTAATAAATAATGAATGAAGGACGACTGAAGCCCCCGATATGAGATCATGAAATCAATTTTTCCTGGAAACACCCAAGACAACCCAGGGGGGGTGGGAGGGGGGGCTATATATACCTTTTTTATGTGAAATCAAATAACGATAACGATATAAATACGATGTTATCAACGATAATCATGTAATACTTATTGTTTGTGCATATTTCTGTTTCTTTTTTGTTTCTCTTTTTTTATATTGAAAATGAAAATAAAAATATTTATAATAAAAATAAATAAAAAAAAGGCAATTAGGTTGAGTTACAATGTCAGACATCAGCCATGAATATAAAATTGATGTCAGACAGCGGATTTAAGTTAATGTAAATTATTAAAGGGCTTGTTTTAGCTGAACCCGGACATATCCCCATCTTTACCCCTCCGGCCCCCCTCTTATGAGCATTGGAGCATTTTATGCTCTGATGCTCTCCATTGCCCTGCGCTGTATCGCGCAGGGCAAAGGCACTTTTTCTTACCTTTGCACACTGCTGGGCGAAGGCTTCCACCCAGCTGTGTTCCCGGTGACATCACCGGTTCTGATGGGCGGGCTTTAGTAGTTTTACAGGCTAGGGCAGCGCTAAAGCCCATCCATTAGTGGCGGTGACGTCACTGGGCTTACTGCTGGGGGGAAGCCTCCGCTTGGCAACCATAAGGAGAATCCAGTACATCACCGGATCTCCTAAAAATGCCTTTACCCTGCGATTAAGCGCTGAGCAATGGAGAGCATTAGAGCATGAAGATGGGGGATGTGTCTGGGTTTACCTCTGAACCTGGAAAACCCCTTTAACTGTTCAGATGATATTATTTAATGTTGATCATGAGATTTTATTCTTTATCTCTTTTAGCTGATTTGGGGACAGTAACTGAACCAACAACCCTTGGTGAGACTTTACCTTTCACTCATTTTGTCATCCTATTTGGTTTGTTTTGTCTATTCAATTTTACCACATTTTTCTCCTTATTTTTCCTCCTCCTCCCCTTTATCCTGCTCCTCATCCTCTCCTCCCCTTTTTTCTCCTTGAATTTCTCCTTCCTCTACTGTTTTCTCCTTGTTTTGCTCTTCTCCACCCCCCTTTTACTTTACTTCTTTACTCCCCTGACTTCCTCTACTCCTCCCTCTTCATCTCACCTTCTCTATCTCCTTCTTCTCTGTCTCCTTTTCTTTCTTCTACTTCTCTTCTTTTCTTTCCTCCTACTTTTTCCACTTTCTGTATCTTTTTCCCTCTTTCTTTTCCCATTCTTCTACCACTTTCTCCTTCCTCTCACCCTCCTCTACTCTTAATCTTTTTTTTTCTATATCTTGATTTCTGCCTTTTTTATCTCATCCTCCTCTTTTTTCCTCTTTTGTTGCTCATCTTTTTCTACTTTCTCCATTCTCATTCTCCCCTACTTCTTCTCTTCTGCCTTGTCCTTGTCTCTTCTGTTATCCTCCTAACTCTGATGTGACATGCAGTATTCTCCATGACTCCTCACAAAAAGCAGTTGCCAACTGCATCACCTGATCCTTTTCAAATATGCTGATTGGCTGAGAGGGATCATGTGATATACCATGTGACTCCACACAATGAGGACACTTTTTATTTGCAGCCCCCAGTTAGTACCTTGTGTATCTGTTTTATGGATTTATCTGTGTCCACAAGTATAACTTTTATGGGGTATCTCTCTGATGCCTTTATCTCGATAGTTCAACTTCTGACATAGTGTTAGGATCCATTTAGGAACCATAATAAATAGGAACCAAAAAAATACTGGCAGATCTTTAATTTTATCTTCTTTGCTTCTTCCGCAGGTTCAGTTTTATACCGAGATGTAGCGATTGCCTTCATATGTGGAATGAGTATTGTTTTGTTAATCCTTCTGCTGTACAAATTAATTCAAAGGCAAGAACTTGTATGCTTTGCACTGTCTGTTGTCATTCTACTCTGAATCTACACAAAGTTCCTGTGGTTGTGTAATGCAAAAGTACAGAGAGACGGGTATCATCATGCATGCTTCAGGGGCAAAACATTACATTGTGAAAGTGAAAGACGTCCCTATTAAAACTCAAACAATCAAAATTCTATTTACTTGCAATACTCTGCCTGACCACCTGGCGTGCTGTCATGACACAGATGTGTTCATTTCTGTACGTTACTCCTAGTGGTCAAAATATGTGAAACAATTTACATTTTCTTCTGGAATGGCTGGAACATAAACAATGTGTCATTCTCTGATCACTTATGCAAATTATTTTAGGAAAACAATAACCAATAAGAAGACCTATCTGAGAACAGAAGAACCGTCTACCAGTGCAGAACCACCGACAGATGAGATATACATGAATGTCAGCAAACCTGAACAGAAAGCTGAGGTACACTCCTTTTGCTTTTTTGAAAAACATGATTAATTTGTGACACTGTGTCAGGAGATATGTACATTACAGGTGCATGTTGTATGAGGCCACACTGTGGTTGTGTTGTGAACTGCAGCCCATGGAGGGTTTGGGTAGCCTTGTGTTGATTTTATTTCATGAGAAATTCCAGTAGGGATGAGAAGATCTACTCTAACGAATCAATGTGTCTCATGAGCAGGAGTTCTCGTGCTTATAGTTATAGTTACATCTTTGGAACTGTGTGGGGGATCATTTTTCACAGGATCATCTGTAGTTTGTATTTTTTTTAATCACTTTTTTGTAAAACTTTTGGGAGGTGAAATGAATAAAAAGCGGCAAATCGGCTATTTTTTCCC
Organism: Bufo gargarizans; assembly: GCF_014858855.1. NCBI lineage: Eukaryota > Metazoa > Chordata > Amphibia > Anura > Bufonidae > Bufo > Bufo gargarizans. Next base: position 722,015,829 of record NC_058081.1, on the reverse strand, counting down.
CTTTACACTGTTTGCGGTTTTAATAGTATGGGCATTTTTGATGTTGCGATGCCTATTATGCCTATTTTTCTCGATGTTTATTTTTTAATCCTGGTGAAAGGAGGTTTAAAAATGTTTTCTACTGCTTTTTAGGGCCCCATCATGCAATTGTTAGATTGACACTTGCATTTTTTGAGTACTGTACTGTATATACAGTAATTGAGCAGATTCTGTCCATGCCCTTCTGAGTTATGGGAATGGACTGTAGGTTGTCTCTAAGGATAGTAGGATACCAATGAGCAATAAAACACAAAACCGGAATAAGGTTGTACAACACAAATAGAACGCAAGTGTTCTAGATGGGACAAACCCAGGCACTCAGCAAAAATAATACACAAATGTATATCCAAATAGTGTTGATTGCGAATATTCTAATCACAAATTTTTATTGAGGATATCGCCACTTCAAGAATTCGCGAAGATTTAGAATATAGTACTATTTCTTCATAATCGTGAATATTCTAGATTTTTTTTTTCATCAGTACCCTCCTGCTTCTTGCTTGTGAGCCAATGAGAAGGCTGCAAAATCTTTGCCTGAGATTAGCAACATCCCTAGTAACCAATAGGAAAGTTGCCTACTAGTGTTGAGTACGAATATTCGAATCGCAAATTTTTTGAATATAGTGCTATATATTCGTATTTGCGAATAGTGTTGAATATTCTAATTTCAAATTTATCACAAATTTATTGCGAATATATTACATTGCCAATTTTCGCAATCAAGTAAACATTGAATGAAGATCTTGAATTTGCAAATTTATGGTGAATATTCGGGCAAAAATTTGCGAAATATCGCAAATTCAAATATTGTCTATGCCGCTCATCACTATTGCCTACCCCTTACTATATAAAAAACTCCCCAGCAGCCATTTTCTGCAGTTTTTTGCAGTTCTGAGAGAGACAGCAGTGGCATTGCTGTGCTCTGTGCTTTGCTGAGTTTTCTAGATCCTTATCCAATTACATTAGTTAGTTAGCTTATATATATATAATACAGATAGTGAGTGGGAGATAGTCAGTGTAGGTTATATCCTGATATAGTGTAGCTGATAGGTTCCAGTGCAGGGTGTTAGGTAGTGTGATAGGAATTACTGTACTGTGCATTTTCTCCAGTCTCAGTAAACTTCTAGAAGCTTGAAAGATTTTGCAAAAGTGACCCACGCCTGTATTGCGCGCATTATGCGCATATTACATTGCCGATTTTTGCAGTCAGCAAAATAATGACCGGAGATCATGAATTCTAGAATTTGTAAATTTATTGCGAATATTAGGCCAAAAATTTGTGAAATATTGCGAAAACAAATATTGCCTATGCTGCTCATCACTATAGCCAACAAGATATCTTTATTGAAATCGATAAAACACTCAGCAAATATAATACACAAATATATATCCAAAAATATATCTTTATTGAAATCGATAAAACAAATGAATAGATGCATAAATTGGCAAAGATAAACACAACCACATGGAGAGTGCACAAAACATGTCGGGACATCAAGTTATAGCATTGCAAGTAATGGAGAAGGTGGCGAGGAAGCTGGCGCGAAACACATGTCGGGGTCTCTTGGAGGTGCCACTAGCCGGGTCTGCATTGTGTATATGCTGTGAATCATGTTTTTTTTAATCTAGGTGGGAGAGCCACATGGTTTGATTTTGTATTTACTTATACTTGTATTTACATTACTTGCAATGCTATAACTTGATGTCCCGACGTGTTTTGTGCACGCTCCATGTGGTTGTGTTTGTCTTTGCCAATTTATGCATCTATTTATTTGTTTAATCAATTTCAATAAAGATATATTTTTGGATATACAGTACAGACCAAAAGTTTGGACACACCTTCTCATTCAAAGAGTTTTCTTTATTTTCATGACTATGGAAATTGTAGATTCACACTGAAGGCATCAAAACTATGAATTAACACATGTGGAATTATATATATAACAAAAAAGTGTGAAACAACTTAAAATATGTCATATTCTAGGTTCTTCAAAGTAGCCACCTTTTGCTTTGATTACTGCTTTGCACACTCTTGGCATTCTCTTGATGAGCTTCAAGAGGTAGTCACCTGAAATGGTCTTCCAACAGTCTTGAAGGAGTTCCCAGAGATGCTTAGCACTTGTTGGCCCTTTTGCCTACACTCTGCGGTCCAGCTCACCCCACACCATCTCGATTGGGTTCAGGTCCGGTGACTGTGGAGGCCAGGTCATCTTGGGCAGCACCCCATCACTCTCCTTCATGGTCAAATAGCCCTTACACAGCCTGGAGGTGTGTTTGGGGTCATTGTCCTGTTGAAAAATAAACAATGGTCCATATAAACGCAAACCGGATGGAATAGCATGCCTATGCAAGATGCTGTGGTAGCCATGCTGGTTCAGTATGCCTTCAATTTTGAATAAATCCCCAACAGTGTCACCAGCAAAGCACCCCCACACCATCACACCTCCTCCCCCATGCTTCATGGTGGGAACCAGGCATGTAGAGTCCACCCGTTCACCTTTTCTGCATCGCACAAAGACACGGTGGTTGGAACCAAAGATCTCAAATTTGGACTCATCAGACCAAAGCACAGATTTCCACTGGTCTAATGTCCATTCCTTGTGTTCTTTAGCCCAAACAAGTCTCTTCTGCTTGTTGCCTGTCCTTAGCAGTGGTTTCCTAGCAGATATTCTACCATGAAGGCCTTATTCACACAGTCTCCTCTTAACAGTTGTTCTAGAGATGTGTCTGCTGCTAGAACTCTGTGTGGCATTGACCTGGTCTCTAATCTGAGCTGCTGTTAACCTGCGATTTCTGAGGCTGGTGACTCCGATGAACTTATCCTCCGCAGCAGAGGTGACTCTTGGTCTTCCTTTCCTGGGGCGGTCTACATGTGAGCCAGTTTCTTTGTAGCGCTTGATGGTTTTTGTGACTGCACTTGGGGACACTTTCAAAGTTTTCCCAATTTTTCAGACTGACTAACCTTAATTTCCTAAAGTAATGATGGCCACTCGTTTTTATTTACTTATATGCTTTTTTCTTGCCATAATACAAATTCTAACAGTCTATTCAGTAGGACTATCAGCTGTGTATCCACCTGACTTCTCCACAACGCAACTGATGGTCCCAACCCCATTTATAAGGCAAGAAATCCCACTTATTAAACCTGACAGGGTACACCTGTGAAGTGAAAACCATTTCAGGTAACTATCTCTTGAAGCTCATCAAGAGAATGCCAAGAGTGTGCAAAGCAGTAATCAAAGCAAAAGGTGGCTACTTTGAAGAACCTAGAATATGTCATATTTTCAGTTGTTTCACAATTTTTTGTTAGGTATATAATTTCACATGTGTTAATTCATACTTTTGATGCCTTCAGTGTGAATCTACAATTTTCATAGTCATGAAAATAAAGAAAACTCTTTGAATGAGAAGGTGTGTCCAAACTTTTGGTCTGTACTGTATATGTGTGTATTATATTTGTTAAATGCCTGGGCTTGTCCCATCTAGGAGCTATCCCTAAGGATAGTGTCAAATGAGTTTGTGCAGTCTGGGAAATACAATCCATATGACGACTAGTGATGAGCGGCAGGGGCAATATTCAAATTTGCAATATTTCACAAATATGTGGGTGAATATCCATCATAAATACGCAAATTTGCCATTATTTTCTTAACCGGCAATGTAATATGCGCGTATTGCGCGAGCAATTCAGGCGTGGGTCACTTTTGCTACTTTTTCAAGCTGCTAGAAATTTCTAGAGACTGGAGAAAATGTTTGGCACAGCAGAAAATTACAATAGCTTTATAGCTTTATATGTAGATAGAGTGCTCCAATATATTCACAATTGCCCAAATCGGCAATTAATGATGTTCATATTTTGGTGCAATATGTGCAACTTCACATTTGAGCAGGTCTGACTACATAATACTGATTGGTGCACTAAGTATTGTTGTGACATCCCAGCACTATGTTTGTAGCATGTATGTATGGACAGCAGAACCTATCAGCTGCACTATATCAGGATATAACCTACACTAACTATCTGTATTATACTGTACAGACCAAAAGTTTGGACACACCTTCTCATTCAAAGAGTTTTCTTTATTTTCATGACTATGAAAATTGTAGATTCACACTGAAGGCATCAAAAGTATGAATTAACACATGTGAAATTATATACCTAACAAAAAATTGTGAAACAACTGAAAATATGACATATTCTAGGTTCTTCAAAGTAGCCACCTTTTGCTTTGATTACTGCTTTGCACACTCTTGGCATTCTCTTGATGAGATTCAAGAGGTAGTCACCTGAAATGGTTTTCACTTCACAGGTGTGCCCTGTCAGGTATAATAAGTGGGATTCTTGCCTTATAAATGGGGTTGGGACCATCAGTTGCGTTGTGGAGAAGTCAGGTGGATACACAGCTGATAGTCCTACTGAATAGACTGTTAGAATTTGTATTATGGCAAGAAAAAAGCAGCTAAGTAAAGAAACATGAGTGGCCATCATTACTTTAAGAAATTAAGGTCAGTCAGTCCGAAAAATTGGGAAAACTTTGAAAGTGTCCCCAAGTGCAGTCACAAAAACCATCAAGCGCTACAAAGAAACTGGCTCACATGAGGACCGCCCCAGGAAAGGAAGACCAAGAGTCACCTCTGCTGCGGAGGATAAGTTCATCCGAGTCACCAACCTCAGAAATCGCATGTTAACAGCAGCTCAGATTAGAGACCAGGTCAATGCCACACGGAGTTCTAGCAGCAGACACATCTCTAGAACAACTGTTAAGAGGAGACTGTGTGAATCAGGCCTTCATGGTAGAATATCTGCTAGGAAACCACTGCTAAGCACAGGCAACAAGCAGAAGAGACTTGTTTGGGCTAAAGAACACAAGGAATGGACATTAGACCAGTGGAAATCTGTGCTTTGGTCTGATGAGTCCAAATTTGAGATCTTTGGTTCCAACCACCGTGTCTTTGTGCGATGCAGAAAAGGTGAACGGATGGACTCTACATGCCTGGTTCCCACCGTGAAGCATGGAGGAGGAGGTGTGATGGTGTGGGGGTGCTTTGCTGGTGACACTGTTGGGGATTTATTCAAAATTGAAGGCATACTGAACCAGCATGGCTACCACAGCATCTTGCAGCGGCATGCTATTCCATCCGGTTTGCGTTTATATGGACCATTGTTTATTTTTCAACAGGACAATGACCCCAAACACACCTCCAGGCTGTGTAAGGGCTATTTGACCATGAAGGAGAGTGATGGGGTGCTGCGCCAGATGACCTGGCCTCCACAGTCACCGGACCTGAACCCAATCGAGATGGTTTGGGGTGAGCTGGACCGCAGAGTGAAGGCAAAAGGGCCAACAAGTGCTAAGCATCTCTGGGAACTCCTTCAAGACTGTTGGAAGACCATTTCAGGTGACTACCTCTTGAAGCTCATCAAAAGAATGCCAAGAGTGTGCAAAGCAGTAATCAAAGCAAAAGGTGGCTACTTTGAAGAACCTAGAATATGACATATTTTCAGTTGTTTCACACTTTTTTGTTAGGTATATAATTCCACATGTGTTAATTCATAGTTTTGATGCCTTCAGTGTGAATGTACAATTTTTATAGTCATGAAAATAAAGAAAACTCTTTGAATGAGAAGGTGTGTCCAAACTTTTGGTCTGTACTGTATATATATATAAGCTTCTAACTATCTATCTAATGTAGTGTGGAAAGCACAGAGCAGAGCAATGACACTGCTCTCTCTCTCTCAGAAAATGGCTGCTGGGTGGTTCTTAAATAGTAAGGGGTAGGCAACTTTCCTATTGGTTGCTAGGGATGTTGCTAAGCTCAGACAAAGACATTGCAGCCTTCTCATTGGCCCACAAGCAAGAAGCAGAGAAGAATCATGGATTCAGATTAAACAAAATCTACAATATTCGCGAATACGAGTATATAGCCCTATATTCTAAATCTTCACGAATTCTCGAAGTGGCGATATTCTCGATTAAAATTTACAATTCGAATATTTGCGCTCGACACTAATGACGACCACAGTTCTCATACTGATTGTTGCATGGCTGACCCAAACTTACTACATCATAGGGATCTATGATGCCATAAATTCCATCTCAGGTCTGATGTCTTGTACTCAGTAGAACAATGGTTCGGCTGGAACCCACTACCTTATAGATCAGTAGGTTGCAGTAAGTTTGGGTCAGCTTAGCCCCAGTCGGTCCTTGAGACACAAAGTCCAGCTGAAGGATGTGTGCCTGTGTAGAGGATCAACAACTAATGGATCCAACAAGGAGAGAAGGAGGATCTCAGACCTTGTTGACTTGTTGACTTTAGATCATCTTCCAAATGCAAGACAAAAGAGCAATTTTAAACCTTGATATCACAATGTTCATGTAAGTGAAAAATAATTATAAAAGTATTTTATAGTAAAATTTTGTATTTCTTGCATAGGAGGCCAAAGACAACGATATGGACTCAAGTGAGGTCACATCGGATCAGGAAGACCTGCACTATTCCACGCTCGCTTTTACTGCTAAACCCATCAAAGTGGCTTCAAGTCAGCCCGAAACAGAATACGCTGAAATACAAGTGAAATAGACTGAACGGAGGAGGAGGAGGAGGCTGTTTAATCCCATTATGTTCAGTGGATTCTGTATAATTATTTAAACTGATACATGATTACAATCAGCAGATGCAGCATTTCCTCTGCTTTGGTAACTCATTTAACTGCCTACTAAATGTACTTACATACGGGGCTGGACTTACCTGTAGGCACCTGCCTATAGGAAGTCCTGAGGAATGTGAGGCTGATATAAAATAGACATACACAACCACATCTGAACTTTCTACATCTACATATAAATGATGTTCAAATTGTTCATTAGGTGACGCAGTGCTGTAGGAATGACAGGAGGACCCACAGGTAGGGACAGTATTGATATGACAGTCTCTTTTCCTCCTGGACTGCTGCCCAAACCAGGTTTCTTGAGGCATCATGGTTTATACACATTTGCATTAAAAGGCTAGTTCTGGCAGTTTTACGGATGTTCCTATGAGTGGGGGTTAAACATTGGATTTAGGATTTAAATGTTGGGAGAAGGTTGCAAAACACTATATTAATCATGTACCTCTATCACTTTTTTGGAAGCAATATAGTAATAGCTGTGAGAAAAAAAGCAGCATGGACTTGGTGCAGTTCTGAAGCTTTCACTCCTCAACAGACATGGTGGAATAGGATGGGTACTGCACTGTAAGGACACACTGGTGAACCGCCTGCATTCGTGAATTTGGTGATTCTGAATTTCACCTATTTTTGTACTTATCATTATGCATCCCAATTGCATTTGGAGAATTTACCCTAGAGACAAAAACCGGGCCCATACTTGATTGGCCATCACATAGTACAACAATTACCGAGCATCAACAATAATGAACAATTGCTGACAACTTCAACAACTGATATCCAGAAGTTTCAAAAACCATAGGTGTGGAGATCAGCTGAGCTCTAGGCTGGTTTCAGTGGCGTAGGGATCGCCATAGCAACCATAGCAGTGGCATGGGGCCCTACGCCACTGGGGGCCCGTCCGGACCGCATAAATTTATTATTATTTTTTTTTATTAAGTCACAGTGCACAGTAAAAACACACAGGCAGCCAGGCCCGACCGCCCGCCCAGTGTAGTGGGCGGGGCGTGGGCGGTCCGCGGCTCGGGCCTGGCTGGGGGGAAGGCAAGGAGGAGTAGTCAGGTCAGGACTGGAGGCTGAAGCAGGCGGGCCTGGGGCTCACTGCCGCACGAGCAGAAGAGGTAGGTAACTAGAGGGAGGAGGAGGCGGACTCAGGCGGTGAAGGGGGCGGGGCCGAACTGTGGAGGGGGCGGGGCCGAGCCAGGCCGTGTAGGGGAGGGGCTTACCTGTTGTGGAGGGACTAGGGAGGGAGAGGGAGTGCTGCTGCACTGGCGCCAGTCAGATTAGCGCTATCTCTATCTGAGTCGCTCTGTCACTGACCTGACATCAGTGACATCAGCATGACCAGCAACAGGACGGCCCGATGTGGGCGGAGCTATAATAGCCCCGCCCCCTTTTATGACCGCGATTCCTGCTGCCTGAAGTTGAACCTTCCCTGCCCAGCATGCTGAACACCAGTTGGATTGCCACAACTGCACCAGTGATGTGAGTGGCAGGGGAACTGGGTGAATTATATCATGAGATGTCATCCAGCTTCCCTGCTATCCTGCATGGCACAAGTGCAGAGGCATTAGAGTATGGGGGAGAGGCACAGCAGGAAAGCTGGGTGTCTATATATGTGTATTTTATATGTGTGCGTCCATGTATGTGGTGACTGTGTGTATAAGTGCGCCCCTGTATGTGAAGAGTATGTGCATGACTGCGTCCGTGTATGTAAAGAGTATGTGCATGACTGCGTCCATGTATGTGGAGAGTGCGTGTATGACTACGTCCATGTATGTGTAGGAGTGCATCTATGTAAATGGAGAGTGTTTCTATCACTGCGTCCGTGTATGTGGAGAGTGCGTGTATGACTGCGTCCGTGTATGTGGAGAGTGCGTGTATGACTGCGTCCGTGTATGTGGAGAGTGCGTGTATGACTGCGTCCATGTATGTGGAGAGTGCGTGTATGACTGCGTCCGTGTATGTGGAGAGTGCGTGTATGACTGCGTCCGTGTATGTGGAGAGTGCGTGTATGACTGCGTCCATGTATGTGGAGAGTGCGTGTATGACTGCGTCCGTGTATGTGGAGAGTGCGTGTATGACTGCGTCCGTGTATGTGGAGAGTGCGTGTATGACTGCGTCCGTGTATGTGGAGAGTGCGTGTATGACTGCGTCCGTGTATGTGGAGAGTGCGTGTATGACTGCGTCCGTGTATGTGGAGAGTGCGTGTATGACTGCGTCCGTGTATGTGGAGAGTGCGTGTATGACTGCGTCCGTGTATGTGGAGAGTGTGTGTATGACTGCGTCCGTGTATGTGGAGAGTGCGTGTATGACTGCGTCCATGTATGTGGAGAGTGTGTGTATGACTGCGTCCATGTATGTGGAGAGTGCGTGTATGACTGCGTCCATGTATGTGGAGAGTGCGTGTATGACTGCGTCCATGTATGTGGAGAGTGCGTATATGACTGCGTCCATGTATGTGGAGAGTGCGTGTATGACTGCGTCCATGTATGTGGAGAGTGCGTGTATGACTGCGTCCGTGTAGGTGAAGAGTATGTGCATGAATGCGTCCATGTATGTGGAGAGTATGTGCATGAATGCGTCCATGTGTGTGGAGAGTGCGTGTATGACTGTGTCCATGTATGTGTAGGAGTGCATCTATGTATATGGAGAGTGTTTCTATCACTGCGTCCGTGTATGTGGAGAGTGCGTGTATGACTGCGTCCGTGTATGTGGAGAGTGCGTGTATGACTGCGTCCGTGTATGTGGAGAGTGCGTGTATGACTGCGTCCGTGTATGTGGAGAGTGCGTGTATGACTGCGTCCGTGTATGTGGAGAGTGCGTGTATGACTGCGTCCGTGTATGTGGAGAGTGCGTGTATGACTGCGTCCGTGTATGTGGAGAGTGCGTGTATGACTGCGTCCATGTATGTGGAGAGTGCGTGTATGACTGCGTCCGTGTATGTGGAGAGTGCGTGTATGACTGCGTCCGTGTATGTGGTATGAAAGGTACAGAGGCTAAAATACTTGTGGATATGTAAAGGTAAATCAGACGGGTCTATTACTATTGCAGCGCAGGTTTTAAAGGGGTTGAGTTGAATATTAACTCCGTCAGTAACTGGAAATGTCAAAAAACAGTCGTGCTAAAAATGACAGTAAATACAGTAAATAAAAAGTCTTTGTGAAGAAGTGTGTGTGGGGGGCCCCGTACAAAAATTTGCTATGGGGCCCAGTCAGTTCTAGTTATGCCTCTGGCTGGTTTCATAAAAATAAAAAAGTGCTGTCTTCTCGAGATTTAGGGGAGTCTGTGCCTCCAGAAATGTAAATCTTCAAATAACAGCCTCCCTTTAATTACTTAGCCTTTTCACACAGCTGTTCTTCGAGGATGCCACCAATCAGATATTGATGACCTATCCTGAGGCTATATAATCAATATTATACCCCCAGAAAATCACTTTGAAGCCACCACTAGAGGGAGCTTAGGAGCTTGCTGAAGACACATCTTTAAGAGATGCATACATTTGTCTCCCCCTAGTGGTGACTGAATGGAGCAGAATTTCATCTTTGAACTCTAAGCCTGTGCAGGGGAAATGGAGGCTCCTTTCACACTGGCGTTTTGGTTTCCGTTTGTAAGATCCGTTCAGGGATCTCACAAGCGTCCAAAACGGATCAGTTTTGCCCTTAATGCATTCTGAATGGATAAGGATCCGCTCAGAATGCATCAGTTTGGCTCAGTTTGGCTCTGTTCCGCCTCTATTCCGCTTTGGAGGAGGACACCAAAACGCTGCTTGCAGCATTTTGGTGTCCGTCTGACAAAACTGAGCCAAACGGATTCGTCCTGACACACAAGGTAAGTCAATGGGAACGGATCCGTTTTCACTGACACAGTCTGGCATAATAGGAAACAGATCTGTCCCCCATTGACTTTCAATGGTGTTCAAGATGGGTCCGTTTTGGCAATGTTAAAGATAATACAAATGGATTCATTCTGAACGGATGCGTTTGTGCAGAATTATGATGGATCCGCACCAAACGCAAGTGTGAAAGTAGCCTAAGAAAAATAAAGCTCTGACTGCTATATAGGCAAGATATATAGGCGATTATTCATATACTTTGCTTCTTCCAGCTCTGACCGAACTATTGACTTCCTCAACACCAGTAATTAGAATTTTCTTTGTGAAATCACACAGTTATCCAGCAGTAATTATCATTACCTGGTTTAATTATACAATTAGCGCTACTTAGTGTCAGACTGGCCCACCAGAGTGAGGCTACATGCACATGACCTTACGTCTTCTTCGGTCCGCAAAAAATACGGATGCCATCCATTTTTTTTGTGGATCAATTGTAACAATGCCTAAAGCGGACAAGAATAGGACATTGAAATGAATGGGTCCGCATCCTATCCGCAAAAAAAAAACGAACAGACACGGAAACAAAATACGTTCGTGTGCATGTGGCCTAACTGAGGATCTTGCGGTCAGCCACCTAGGCTCTGATACCAGGAGAAACAAATCATTTGGAGCTGCCTTTGGACACAGAACATTGCAGCTAGGATCTATTTCTTTGAATGGAAATTTAGACTGTATCGTTGATATGTGGGTTGGGCCCCCATAATAATTTCCTCTGGTGAGCCCAAGGAACCACAGTTCGACCCTGGCGCTACTGAAGGGTTACTGCAAACATAACAAGTAGCGTTACAACAGACATTATCGGGACTATTCATTTTATATAACTCTTTTCTCCATCATATGAGTGGAGACCCAGACACGAGAAATAATGCACTGGATCTCCACTCATGTCTGATCTTTTCATATGTGAGATCTGGAGATCAGTTGTTGCAATTATATTGTAGTAAAACATCAAGTAGCATATTATATGGAAATAAGATGTTATATTGAATGATCACAGTAGGATCTGTTGAGGTTATCATGTTTCTGCTCCAGTGGAATATACTAGGATTATATATACTTTATTATTTGATTTTTCACAAGTGTCTCCTGGTATTTTTTTTTTTTTGGACCTGGATTTATTTTATTTTTACCAAAAAATTTGGGGTGGATTCAAATGAATTACATTTTATCTAAATTTGTTTGTAGAATGATAATATTAGATTAAATCAAAAGGGATTTTTAGTGAGCACTAGAGTTGAGCGTTTTTCGGCACCGGGACCCGAACCCGAACATTTACGTAAAAGTTCGGGTTCGGTATTCGCCAATTTTTATGGTGCTTTTTGAAAGGCTGCCAAGCAGCCAATCAAAAAACGTCATACTACTTGCCCCAAAAGGCCATCACAGCCATGCCTACTGTGGCTGTGATTGGCCAACTGCAGCATGTGACCCAGGCTCTATATAAGCTGGAGTCACGTAGCGCCGCCCGTCACTCTGCTCGGATTAGTGTAGGGAGAGGCTGCAGCTGCTCTAAGTGAGAGATCAGGGAGAAATCTTATGAAGAACTGGTTTATGTACTCAGCGATCTACAGAAAAAGTGTTTAGTGGGTGCAGTGCACCATTTTTTTAAGCCTGCCCTGAGCCAACTACTGCTGAAAACGAACTTTTTTTCCTTCAGTTGTCAATATCAATACATAATCGGCAGACATTTTATGCAACGATAGTGCACCAGCAAATACAGCTTTTAAACACTGGGGTTAAAAAAACAAATTTTTTCATATAGGTGCACTATATGAAAAAATTTGTTTTTTTAACCCCAGTGTTTAAAAGCTGTATTTGCTGGTGCACTATCGTTGCATAAAATGTCTGCCGATCTAGGATTATCGCTGCATAAGTGACTGTACAATGTAGGCCAGAAATACAGCTTTCTCATACATCTGTTTCATATAGTGCACATCTAGGATTATAGGTAGTGTTGAGCGGACACCTGGTTGTTTGGGTTTGGCAGGTTCGGCCGAACTTGGAAAAAAAATTCGGGTTCAGGACCCGAACTTGACCCCGAACCCGATTGAAGTCAATGGGGACCCGAACTTTTGAGCACTAAAATGGCTGTAAAAATGTCATGGAAAGAGCTAGAAGGCTGCAAAAGGCAGCAAAATGTGCTTAAGAGCATGGAAAATGCTCTGCAAACAAATGTGGATAGGGAAATGAATAAAAAAAACATAAAAGACCTTAAAAAAATAAAAATTAGGAATGATGTAGGAGGAGGAGGTTGAGGAGGCGGTGAATGAGTGGATGTGGCCCTGTAGGCTCATGTGGCGGTTTAGGTGGAAGCGGCGGCGAAGGAGGAATAGGTAGCCAACACAGATGTGTGTTATTTAGCATTTTTACATAGGGGTATCCCCCAAAATATTGGGACATATATAAAAAAAAAAGGAATAAGTGCCTTTGAGTACAAGGTACAGACAAGTCTTGTGGGATCCAAGCCTGGTTCATTTTAATGAACAAGAGCTTGTCCACGTTGGCTGTGGACAGGCGACTGCGTCTGTCTCTAATGACGCCTCCTGCTGTGCTAAATACACGTTCAGAGAGTACACTGGCTGCAGGGCAGGCCAGCACCTCCAAGGCATACCGGGCAAGCTCTGGCCATGTGGACAATTTAGAGACCCAGAAGTTGAATGGGGCAGAACCATCAGTCAGTACGTGTAGTCGAGTGCGCGGGAACTGTTCCACCATGTTGTTCAAATGCTGCCTCCTGCTAACACGCTCCATATCAGCAGTTGGGGACGGTAGTTGTGGCAAGGTGACAAAGCTTTTCCACATGTCGGCCATGCTAACCCTGTCTTCTGAGGTGCTGGCACTGACACAGCTGCGTTGGTGACCTCTTCCTCCTCCCCTGCCTTCGCCGTGTGCTTCCACTTGTCCCCCGGCGTCAGTCGGGAAAGCTCTCATGAGCGCGTCTACCAGCGTGCGCCTGCAGGGAAAAGGGGAACACTAACAGTCTTACGGATATGGCAGGTGAACTGAAGTAGTTCCACCTACCTGCCACAGCCTTGCAGACTGGATCCCTGTGCTGGCAAGCTGATGTCCACAGAACATGCAATGAACCCAGCAAACACATATCCACACACAGGAATCCAGATCCATAAGCTGCACCAAACAACAAAAGGGAAATCCCAACTGAACATCACATAGACATCACACATAAACATGACATAAACTTAATGTGACATAAATCTTATGACCACAAAGGTGGCCCCCACTGGCAGGTGTAAAACACAGGAGGCTGCTCCAGCTAAGCATGGCTGAAGCAACCCTCAGACATGTGCTACACACTGAGGCTTTATAGGCCCAAGTAGCCACACCCAACAAACACACATACTGGGAAGGGAGTTAACCCTTCCAGCACCAGGGAAGGGAAACACAAACTTAAACGGGAAGTGTCCAATCCAAGAACACACTGTGGCTGTTGCCGCAGGCAACGACATGGGTGGCAACCATGTCCTGGGAGTCAGCCCGAAGGCCGGGACACTGCCACCACATGTACACATACAACCAAACGTTGCCATGGGCAACCACAGTGAAGGAAAGATGTCAGTGCACACCAAACATAAAACAGAGTGCACACCAGACATACAAAAGTGCATACATACACGCACACAACTCCAAGGCAACCGCACACATACCTGTTGCCCGCGGCAACCGCACCTGAGGCAAACAGCAAAATGCCTCCAGCTGCGGTTAACACAACAACCCAAACCGCGGGCAACTGTATGCGGCTCCCAAGGAGTCACGGCCATAAACATGGTCGTGACACCCATAAACCAAGATCTGCGTTATTCAGTTCCCCTTTGCTGTTTGTAGCTCTGCTATTCAAGCTTTCGCTCTGCTGCCATCTACTGGTGGTTAATAGCAATGTCATGAATTTAATATAATACAGTCATACTCATGGATTGTTGAAGCTAGAAATTATATAGATATTAGTTTATTCTTATGGGGTGCCTATTTTTGACATCTCTTACACTCTCCCCCACAAAATTTTATGTCGTCCTCGACATACGTATGAGTATCATAATTCTCTTGCGCATCTTCCACAATCATGGGGAGCCAAGGTTAAATAGTAACAGATTTACTTGAGGAACTGTCCTCCTTGCGACATCTACTCCCGGTTATGTCACAGTTTCCCACCCGGCCCACAGCGCTATGAAGCCTGGGGGAATATTGTTGCCTTTAGCTAACTAGCAGTGATGAGCGAACTTCTGTTTTAAGTTCGACGTCTAAAGTTCGGCTTCCGGTTAGCGGAGAATCCCGATATGGATTCCGACTTCCGTTGTGGTCCGTGGTAGCGGAATCAATAATCGGGCATTATTGATTCCGCTACCACGGACCACAACGGTATTCGGAATCCATATCGGGATTCTCCGCTAACCGGACGCCGAACTTAAAACAGAAGTTCGCTCATCACTACTAACTAGTACAAACGCCTTTAACACCAATTTGTGCATGTTATTGTGAGGATAAGAATTTATATAAAAGTAGGGGACACCTTATTACTTTTGTCTTTTTTTTTTGTTTCTTATCTCTTCACCTAGTTTTCATTGTTTGAAGGTTATTCTACTTGGAGTGTCTGCAGTAAAAGTGCAAGAAAGTTTCTTTTGTTAACCACAGAACATAACATTTAACATTTCTCATCCTCCTCCACCACCTCGTCCTCCTCGTCCTCCAGTAGTGGGCCCTGGCTGGCCACATTTGTACCTAGCCTCTGCTTTTGCAAAAAACCTCCCTCTGAGTCACTTCGAAGAGACTGGCCTGAAAGTGCTAAAAATGACCCCTCTTCCTCCTCCTCCTCCTCCTCCTCCTCCTGGGCCACCTCCTCTTCCATCATCGCCCTAAGTGTTTTCTCAAGGAGACATAGAAGTGGTATTGTAACGCTAATAACGGCGTCATCGCCACTGGCCATGTTGGTGGAGTACTCGAAACAGCGCAACAGGGCACACAGGTCTCGCATGGAGGCCCAGTCATTGGTGGTGAAGTGGTGCTGTTCCGTAGTGCGACTGACCCGTGCGTGCTGCAGCTGAAACTCCACTATGGCCTGCTGCTGCTCGCACAGTCTGTCCAGCATGTGCAAGGTGGAGTTCCACCTGGTGGGCACGTCGCATATGAGGCGGTGAGCGGGAAGGCCGAAGTTACGCTGTAGCGCAGACAGGCGAGCAGCGGCAGGATGTGAACGCCGGAAGCGCGAACAGACGGCCCGCACTTTATGCAGCAGCTCTGACATGTCGGGGTAGTTGTGAATGAACTTCTGCACCACCAAATTCAGCACATGCGCCAAGCAAGGGATGTGCGTCAAACCGGCTAGTCCCAGAGCTGCAACGAGATTTCGCCCATTATCACACACCACCAGGCCGGGCTTGAGGCTCACCGGCAGCAACCACTCGTCGGTCTGTTGTTCTATACCCCGCCACAACTCCTGTGCGGTGTGGGGCCTGTCCCCCAAACATATGAGTTTCAGAATGGCCTGCTGACGTTTACCCCGGGCTGTGCTGAAGTTGGTGGTGAAGGTGTGTGGCTGACTGGATGAGCAGGTGGAAGAAGAGGAGGAGGAAGCCGAGAAGGAGGAGGTGGCAACAGGAGGCAAAGAATGTTTCCCTGCGATCCTTGGCGGCGGAAGGACGTGCGCCAAACAGCTCTCCGCCTGGGGCCCAGCTGCCACTACATTTACCCAGTGTGCAGTTAGGGAGATATAGCGTCCCTGGCCGTGCTTACTGGTCCACGTATCTGTGGTTAGGTGGACCTTGCCACAGATGGCGTTGCGCAGTGCACACTTGATTTTATCGGATACTTGGTTGTGCAGGGAAGGCACGGCTCTCTTGGAGAAGTAGTGGCGGCTGGGAACAACATACTGTGGGACAGCAAGCGACATGAGCTGTTTGAAGCTGTCTGTGTCCACCAGCCTAAATGACAGCATTTCATAGGCCAGTAGTTTAGAAATGCTGGCATTCAGGGCCAGGGATCGAGGGTGGCTAGGTGGGAATTTACGCTTTCTCTCAAATGTTTGTGAGATGGAGAGCTGAACGCTGCCGTGTGACATGGTTGAGATGCTTGGTGACGGAGGTGGTGGTGTTGGTGGTACATCCCCTGTTTGCTGGGCGGCAGGTGCCAACGTTCCTCCAGAGGCGGAGGAAGAGGCCGAGGCGGCAGCAGCAGAAGAGGCCGAGGCGGCGGCAGCAGCAGAAGAGGCCGAGGCGGCAGCAGCAGAAGAGGCCGAGGCGGCAGCAGCAGAAGAGGTAGCAGGGGGAGCCTGAGTGTTTTCCTTGTTTTTAAGGTGTTTACTCCACTGCAGTTCATGCTTTGCATGCAGGTGCCTGGTCATGCAGGTTGTGCTAAGGTTCAGAACGTTAATGCCTCGCTTCAGGCTCTGATGGCACAGCGTGCAAACCACTTGGGTCTTGTCGTCAGCACATTGTTTGAAGAAGTGCCATGCCAGGGAACTCCTTGAAGCTGCCTTTGGGGTGCTCGGTCCCAGATGGCGGCGGTCAGTAGCAGGCGGAGTCTCTTGGCGGCGGGTGTTCTGCTTTTGCCCACTGCTCCCTCTTTTGCTACGCTGTTGGCTCGGTCTCACCACTGCCTCTTCCTCCGAACTGTGAAAGTCAGTGGCACGACCTTCATTCCATGTGGGGTCTAGGACCTCATCGTCCCCTGCATCGTCTTCCACCCAGTCTTGATCCCTGACCTCCTGTTCAGTCTGCACACTGCAGAAAGGCGCAGCAGTTGGCACCTGTCTTTCGTCATCATCAGAGACATGCTGAGGTGGTATTCCCATGTTCTCATCATCAGGAAACAAAAGTGGTTGTGCGTCAGTGCATTCTATGTCTTCCACCGCTGGGGAAGGGCTAGGTGGATGCCCTTGGGAAACCCTGCCAGCGGAGTCTTCAAACAGCATAAGAGACTGCTGCATAACTTGCGGCTCAGACAGTTTCCCTGGTATGCATGGGGGTGATGTGACAGACTGATGGGGTTGGTTTTCAGGCGCCATCTGTGCGCTTTCTGCAGAAGACTGGGTGGGAGATAATGTGAACCTGCTGGATCCACTGTCGGCCACCCAATTGACTAATGCCTGTACCTGCTCAGGCCTTACCATCCTTAGAACGGCATTGGGCCCCACCATATATCGCTGTAAATTATGGCGGCTACTGGGACCTGAGGTAGTTGGTACACTAGGACGTGTGGCTGTGGCAGAACGGCCACGTCCTCTCCCAGCACCAGAGGGTCCACTAACACCACCACGACCATGTCCGCGTCCCTTACTAGATGTTTTCCTCATTGTTACCGTTCACCACAATAAGAAAAATATTATTTGGCCCAATGTATTGAATTCAAATTCAGGCCTTTTTTTTACAGACACCTAACACTATCTGGCATCTATTTAGGTACCGTATTACACTAATACAGGCACAGCAGTAACCACAGATTTAGCTGGATATAAATTTGAGGCCTATTATTTAGGCGCTGGGTGACAGGTATACGTTTACAGACAGAATTAGACTGGGATATGCACAGTAGCGGGTGTGTGTGAAGTTATTCAGAATGACCCTATGTGCACCTTGAATCTAATATACCCTTTTAGGGATAGATTTAAAATAGCTCTGATACAGCAGAAACCACTAAATTAGGAAATTGCTAAATTGGGAATTGTATTTCAACCCAGAACAAAAACTGTGCTTTGACGGACACTAAATAACTTGACCAGCCACAGCAGTAACGACAGATTTAGCTGGATATAAATTTGAGGCCTATTATTTAGGCGCTGGGTGACAGGTATACGTTTACTGACAGAATTAGACTGGGATATGGCCAAAAAATAACCACACTATTGATGGTTAAATGCACTTGGTGTTACAGCTTGACCAACCACACTATTGAGGGTTAAATGCACTTGGTGACAGGCTCAGCTTGCCCCTAATGTAGTATATGGCCAAAAAATAACCAGACTATTGATGGTTAAATGCACTTGGTGTGACAGCTTGACCCTGATGTAGGATTTAGCCAAAAATCAACCACACCATTGAGGGTTAAATGCACTTGGTGACAGGCTCAGCTTGCCCCTGATGTAGTATATGGCCAAAAAATAACCACACTATTGCTGGTTAAATGCACTTGGTGTGACAGCTTCACCCTGATGTAGGATTTAGCCAAAAAACAACCACACTACTGAGGGTTAAATGCACTTGGTGACGGGCGCAGCTTGCCCCTGATGTAGTATATGGCCAAAAAATAACCACACTATTGCTGGTTAAATGCACTTGGTGTGACAGCTTGACCCTGATGTAGGATTTAGCCAAAAAACAACCACACCATTGAGGGTTAACTGCACTTGGTGGCAGCTTGTTCTGGCACACCACAAGACACAAAATGGCCGCCTATCACCCCTGAAAAAAGTGACTGAAAAACGCTCTGGGCAGCCTAAAAACAGTGAGCAATTCAATAGCAGCAGTTCAATGATCCACAGCTGCAGATCGATCTCTGAATGAAGTCTTTTGGAGGAGTTAATCACTGCCTAATCTCGCCCTAACGTCGCAGATGCAACCTCTCCCTATGCTGATCAGAGCAGAGTGACGGGCGGCGCTATGTGACTCCAGCTTAAATAGAGGCTGGGTCACATGGTGCTCTGGCCAATCACAGCCATGCCAATAGTAGGCATGGCTGTGACGGCCTCTTGGGGCAAGTAGTGTGACGCTTGTTGATTGGCTGCTTTGCAGCCTTTCAAAAAGCGCCAAGAAAGCGACGAACACCGAACCCGGACTTTTACAAAAATGTCCGGGTTCGGGTCCGTGTCACGGACACCCCAAAATTCGGTACGAACCCGAACTATACAGTTCGGGTTCGCTCATCCCTATTGGCTACCTATTCCTCCTTTGCCGCCGCTTCCACCTAAACCGCCACGTGAGCCTACACCACCGCTTCCACCCATTCACCGCCTCCTCAACCTCTTCCTCCTACATCATTCCTTTTTTTTATTTTTTTAAGGTATTTTATGTTTTTAAAAATTTATTTCCTTATCCACATTTGTTTGCAGAGTATTTTTGATGCTCTGAAGCACATTTTGCTGCCTTTTGCAGCCCTCTAGCTCTTTCCAGGGCTATTTTAGAGCCATTTTAGTGTCCAAAAGTTCAGGTCCCTATTGACTTTAATGGGGTTCGCGTTCGGGGTCAAGTTCGGGTCAAGTTCGGGTCCCGAACCCGAACTTTTTTTTCAAGTTCAGCCGAACCTGACAAACCCGAACATCCAGGTGTCCGCTCAACTCTAGTTGTATTATGTAAGGATATTTCAGTAGTGGCTACTGATATTGAGGTTAACCACTAGATGGAAGCTGTACATAAGAAATCTCTAATGTGCAAAGACCATAAGTAAAGTATAACTAACTATAAATAACTCAAACTGATCTAACTGCAGATGGTCCACAAGGTATGCAAGGAGTAATAAGAAGAGTTCATTGTTCTGAAGTTGTGCTTATTTAAAGTGAAAAAGTGTTCAACAAGAGATCCGTCTAGAATGAGCAACAAGGCAGGGATCCACAGCACACTGAATGAAAAAGGGAACAAATAAAGAAGTCTGTACATAGCTATACTCCCTTGATTCCAGGTCAGACGGTATCTCTCGTGGAGCTCCTATCAGCCATGCTCCACAGCAGATGACAACCTCAACAATGACAAGGAAATCTATCCATAAGTTCTCCAGTGGTCCAACTCTGTGCCCCTTATCACCCCGACAAGCAGAGGACCCCAAAGCACAGCCAAGGTCCCCTCAATGCAAAATCCAGGACTTAGGAGCAATATAAATGCCTTCCAAGGTGAAGGAGAAGAGCAGCTAACCCCAAGCACACCTCCAGGCAACCAGCCAAACACTGGAGATCCCTAGATCAAGATGACTGCCAGAAAGTTAACAGGGTACTGCTATTACACAGTGAGGTACACTGTAGAGTTGAGTGGACACCTGGATGTTCGGGTTTGACTGGTTCGGCCGAACTTCACAAAAAGGTTTGAGTTCGGGACCTGAACTTGACCCCGAACCCAAACCCCATTGAAGTCAATGGGGACCCGAACTTTGGAGTGCTAAAATGGCTCTAAAAAAGTCATGGAAAGGGCTAGAGGGATGAAAATGGCAGCAAAATGTGGTTAAGAGCATGGCAAGTATTCTGCAAACAAATGTGGATAGGGATATGACTTAAAATAACATAAAATACGCAAAAATAAAAAATTATAATCTTGATCTAGGAGGACGAGGTCCATATGGAGTAGGAGGTTGAGGAAGCGGTGGATGTGATGGTGTAGGTGGAAGCGGCGGTGGAGGAGGAGGTAGTCAACACTGGTTTTTGGTTTTTATTTTTATTTTTTTGTTTAAATTAGGGTAAACCCCAAAACATTGAGAAACATAACCTGTGATAACCCCCTTCCAGCCGTGCTAAACAAACGTTCAGACAATACACTGGCTGCAGGGCAGGCCAGCCCCTCCAAGGCTTAAAGGGCAAGCTCATGCCCAATTTGGAGACCCAGAAGATGAAGGAGGCAGACCCATCAGTCATTACGTGTAGGCGTGTGCATATCCCCATGATGTCCACGATCCAATTGGATATCTGCTCTATCAACCTTCGATGTTCTTTTCTGCGCCTACCATGTTGATCACGGTTAGCAGCAAGTCAGGGTTCCAGGCCAGAGAAGGAGCGTGAGAAAGAGAGACCTCATCCAAGGGAGGTCAATGGCTGCAATGTGATCAAGCTAAAATATGGGACAAATTATTGAAGCCGAAGCTTCCAAGTAATGCAGGGGGCACGCGGCAATTACACACTCCCGACTCGGGGAGGTAGTGACGATAAATAACAATACAGGACTCTTAAGATGCCCTGTTATTGGAATGAGTAATAAAAAATTATAGGGAATGTCACTGGGGTATTTTGGATTTGGAAACGTTACACAGGAGAGGCCCTGCTGCCGCTTTGTTGACTCTAGATAACTTCTGCCTGATCGCACGTGATGTCCACCATCTATTTGAATATCTTCTCTATCAACTTTAGATGTTCTTTTCTGCGCCTACCATGTTGATCACGGTAAATGGCGAATCAGGGTTCCACGCCGGAGAGGGAGCGTGAGAAAGAGATACCACATTCAAGGGAGGTCAATGGCTCCAATGTGATTGAGCGGAAATGTGGAACAAGTTGGTAAAGTTGAAGCATTGAATGAAAGGAGGGGGCGTGAGTCAATTAAAGACAATTTTTTGAAATTTTATTCCCTGTCACCTATGCAGAGCAGGGGTTTTTCATTGCCAAAAATTGATTAATGTCACCCACCAATGGAACAGACGATTTTTAAAAATTTCGGGCCCTGTCACCTATGCAGAGCAGGGGTTTATTCACGGCAAAAATTGTAAAATGTCATCCAAGAATGTAACAGATGAATTAGTGAAATGTATTTCCTTGTCCACTAGGTAGAGCAGGGGTATATCACAGCCAAAAATTGGTGAATGTCACCCGACAATGTAACAGAAAAATTTGTGAAATTTATTAACCTGTCTACTAGGTAGAGCAGGGGGTATATCACAGCCAAAAATTTGTGAATGTCACCCAACTATGTAACAGAAAAATGAGTGAAATTTATTAACCTTTCCACTAGGTAGAGCAGGGGTATATCACAGCACAAAATTTTGTGAATGCCAAATGACAATGTAACAGACAAATTAGTGAAATTTGTTTACCTGTCTACTAGGTAGAGCAGGGTTATATCTGTAACGGACATGTACACACACACACAGTGGGGAGGATGGTGACCACTGCGCTCCACCCTCACCCCTGGCCCTGCCTACTTGCCTCGCAAGTCCTAATGACAGGGGACAACTGGTTGGCAATCCCTAGCTTAGAATACGTGCTGGGAGGACAGACAAGACAAATAAGGGATAGTCAACGGACCAGTTCAATACCAAGAGAGCAACGCAGTACAAAAGAATAAAGCAGAGAATAGTCAGGAGAAACCGGGGTCAAATACCAGGAGAGTAATGAAGTACCACAGGAGTCTGCAAAGAATCGTCAGCTGGAAGCTGGGGTCAGAATACCAGGAGAGTAGCGCAGTACAGGAGGAGCAGGCAGAGGATCGTCAGGGAACACAGGAACAGGTAAGTATGCCAGGTAACAAATATCGCCAAGAACCTAATTAACAGGCAACCTCTGGCCAGCAGGCTGCCTGTTAAATACTGGCTAGCTGGGGTCATGTGACGTGGCCAGCGCCACATGACCCACACTAGTCAATACAGCTGAGCACCAAGTGACCAGCTCGGTGCTCAGACCTCCCCTGGTTTCCGAGGGAACCGAGGACGCCGGCCGTGCAGAGGCTCCTGCACAGAGAGGGGACGCTGATGGCGCTGAGGAGAGTGAGCGCCTCGGCATCCCGTGACAATATCACAGCCAAACATTGGTGAATTTCACCCGAAAATGTAACCGACAAATTATTGAAATAACTTAAAATAAAATACATTCAAATAAAATATTAGATGTATGAGGTGGAGGTCCATATGGAGTAGGAGGTTGGGGACGCGGTGGACGTAGCGTTGTAGGTGGAAGCGACGGTGGAGGAGGCTGAGGTAGCCAACACTGGTTTTTGATTTTAATATAAAAAAAATAAATAGGGTACACCCCAAAAGAGGGGGAAATATCAAAAATACAACAATGAGCAATTGTGCTGCAGTATAACAATGGCGGGTTAGTGCCGGTATACATGTCTATTCTGCACAAGATACGGACAAGTCCTGTGGGATCCATGCCTGGTTTATTTTAATGAACGTGAGCTTGTCCACATTGACTGTGGACAGGCGGCTGCGCTTGTCTGTGATGACCCCCTCTGCGTGCTAAACACAAATTCAGATAATACACTGGCTGCAAGGCAGGCCAGCACCTCCAAGGCGTAAAGGGCAAGCTCAGGCCATGTGCCCAATTTGGAGACCCAGAAGTTGAAGGGGGCAGACCCGTCATTCAGTACGTGTAGGCGTGTGCACACATACTTCTCCACCATGATGCTGAAATGCTGCCTCCTGCTAAGACGTTCCATATAAGCTGGTGATGCTGGTTGTTGTGGTGTGCTGACAAAGCTTTTCCACATTTCGGCCATGCTAACCCTGCCTTCTGAGGTCCTGGCGGTGTACTAACTGCGTTGGCGACCTTTTCCTCCTCCTCTGCTTTCCTCTTGTGCTTTCACTGTGCCCCCGCTGTCAGGTGGGAATGCCACCAGCAGCGCGTCTACCAGTGTGCGCTTGTACTCGCGCATCTTACGATCACGCTCCAGTGATGGAATTAAGGACGGTACGTTGCCCTTGTAACGGGGATCCAGCAGCGTGGCCACCCAGTAATCAGCACAAGTTAGAATGTGGGCAACTCGGCGGTCGTTGCGGAGACACTGCAGCATGTAATCGCTCATGTGTGCCAGGCTGCCCAGAGGCAACGAAAAGCTGTCCTCTGTGGGAGATGTATCGTCTGTGTCCTCTGTATCCCCTCAGCCACGCACCAGTGATGGCCATGAGCTGATTTGGGTGCCACCCTGCTGTGAACACGGTTCATCCTCCTCCATCTCCTTATCCTCCAGAATTGTGCCCTGGCTGGACAATTGTGTACCTGGCGTTTGTGGGTGCAGGAACCCACCCTCGGAGCCACTTGTGAATGACTGGCCGGAAACCCTATGAAATGATCCGTCTTCCTCCTCCTCCTGTGCCACATCCTCTTCCATCATCGCCAGAAGCGTTTTTTTTAAGGAGGCATAGAAGTGGGATAGTAACCCTGAGAACTGCGTCATCGCCACTGGCCATGTTGGTGGAGTACTCAAAACAGCGCAACAGGGCACACAGGTCTCGCATGGAGGCCCAGTCATTGGTGGTGAAGTGGTGCTGTTCCGTAGTGCGACTGACCCGTGCGTGCTGCAGCTGAAACTCCACTATGGCCTGCTGCTGCTCGCACAGTCTGTCCAGCATGTGCAAGGTGGAGTTCCACCTTGTGGGCACATCGCATATGAGGCAGTGAGCGGGAAGGTTACGCTGCAGCGCTGACAGGCGAGCAGCAGCAGGGTGAGAATGCCAAAAGTGCGCACAGACGGCCCGCACTTTCTGCAGCAGTTCTGACATGTTGGGGTAATTTTTCAACGAACCTCTGCACCACCAAATTCAGCACATGCACCAAGCAAGGGATGTGCGTCAAACCGGCTACTCCCAAAGCTGCTATGAGATTTCGCCCATTATTGCACACCACCAGGCCGGGCTTGAGGCTGACTGGCACTAACCATTCATCGGTCTGTTGTTCCATGCCCGTCCATAGCTCCTGCGCGGTGTGGGGTTTGTCCCCCAAACAGATAAGTTTTAAAACTGCCTGCTGTCGTTTACCCCTGGCTGTGCTGAAGTTGGTGGTGAAGTTGTAATGCTGACCGGATGAGGAGCTGGTAGAGGATGAGGAAGCGGAGTATGAGGAGGAAACAACAGGAGGCAAACTGAAGCGCCCTGCAATCCTCGGTGGTGGAAGGACATGTGCCAAACTGCTATCCGCCTCAGGCCCAGCCGCCACTGCATTTACCCAGTGTGCTTTTAGGGAGATATAACGTCCCTGACCATGCTTACTGGTCCACGTATCCGTAGTTAGGTGGACCTTGCCACAGATGGCGTTGCGCAGTGCACACCTGATTTTGTCCCCCACTAGGTTGTGCAGGGAAGGGATGGCTCGTATGGAAAAGTAGTGGCGGCTGGGCACGACGTACTGTGGGACAGCCACCGCCATAAGGCTTTTAAAACTCTCCGTCTCCACCAGACAATATTACAGCATTTTAAATGCCAGTAATTTAGAAATGCTGGCATTCAGGGCCAGGGATCGCGGGTGGGTAGGAGGGTACTTCCTCTTCCGCTCCAGTGTTTGAGAGATAGATAGCTGAACGCTTCCATGGGACATTGTGGAGATGCTTAGTGACCCAGGTGGTGGTGTTGCTGGCAGATCCTCTGTTTGCGGGGTGGCAGGTGGCACTGTCATTCAAGAGGTGGATGAAGAGGCCGAGACTGAAACAGAAGAGGAAGCAGGAGGAGCCAGAGACCTTTCTTGGTTTTTGAGGTGTCTACTCCACTGCAGCTCGTGCTTTGCACTTAGATGCCTGGTCATGCAGGTTGTGCTCAGGTTGAGAACGTTTAGGCCTCGCTTCAGGCTCTGATTGCACAGAGTGCAAACCACTCGTGTCTTGTCGTCGGCACATTGTCTGAAGAACTGCGACTCCAGGGAACTCCTTGGAGCTGGCTTTGGTGTGCTCGGTCCCATGCTGTGGTGTGCAGTAGCATGCGTACTGTCTAGAGGACGGCCGCTCCGCTTTTTCACCCTGCTCCATTTTCTGCTGTGCTGGTGGCTCTGTGCGACCACCGCCACTTCCTCCGAACTACACAGGTCACTCGCATGACCTTGATTCCATGTGGGGTTGAGGACCTCATCGTCATCCACATCATCCTTCACCCAGTATTCACCCCTGCCCTCCTTGTCGGTCTGCACACTTAAGAAAGCCACAGCAGTTGGCACTTGTGTTTGGTCATCATCCGAGACGTGCTGCCATGGTCCTCCTATGTACTTATCCTGAAACATAAGTGGTTGGGCATCGGTGCAGTCAATCTCTTCCACTTCTGGGGCAGGGCTATGTGCACGGCCCTGGGAAAGCCTGCTAACAGAGTCATAAAAAAACCCAGAAGAGACTGCTGCATGAATTGGGGCTCAGACTGCTTGGCTGATTTGCAAGGGGGTGAGGTGAAAGACTGATGGTCATCGGCTGCAGGTGACAACTCTGATCTTTCTGCAGGAGACTGGGTAGAAGACAGTGTGAAGGAACTGGATCCACTGTCAGCAACCCAATCTACTATCGCCTGTACTTGTTTAGACCTCACCATTTGTAGAGCCGCATTAGGCCCGAACAAATACCGCTGAAGGTTCTGTCGCCTACTCGCACCTGAGGAAGGGGTTTGACTTGTGCGTGTATCTGGCACAGATCGACCACGTCCTCTCCCTGCAACAGGAGCTCCACCAGCAGCACCACGACCAGGGCCACGTCCCTTATTTGACGCTCTCCTCATTCTCCGCAAATTTAGGATCTTGCATAAAATGGGTGTTTTTTTAATAACAGAAAATGACAGCAGTATCTAATGTGTGTATTTCACACTGAAAGATGCAGCAAAGGCCGCAAATTTAGTATTTTGCCCAAGATGGGTGTTTTTTTAACAGAATATTATTGCAGTATCTCAAGCTTGTATTTCACACTAAAAGATGCAGCAAACGCCACAAATTTAGGATTTTTCCCCAAATTTTTTTTATTTGTTTAAATAACAGAATATAACAGCAGTGTCTAACTCGTGTATTTCACACTGACAGATGCAGCAAACGCCGCAAATTTAGCATTTTGCCCAAAAACTGAATATTATTGCTGTATTTCAAGCTTGTATTTCACAATAACAAATGCTTTATAGGCCCCAGACGTAGGTTATTGCCAAAAATTGGTGTTTTTTAAATAACAGAATATAACAGCAGTATCTAACACTTGTATTTCACACTGACAGATGCAGCAAACGCCGGAAATTTAGTATTTTGCCCAAAATGGGTGTTTTTTAAAACCCAGAATATTATTGCAGTATTTCAAGCTTGTATTTCACACTGACAAATGCTGCAAAGGCCCCAGATGTAGGGTCCTGCAAAAAATGGGTGTTTTTTTTTTTTAACCCAGTATATAATTGCAGTATTTCAAGCTTGTATTTGACTGTCACAAATGCACATATGCTGTGCTGGTGCACTGAGCTTGCATTAAATGGCCGCCGCCGCCCACCTAACTAACAGACGGATACAAGTTAGTTTTCTGTGTCACTGGGCTCAGGGCATGGTAAAAAGATTGTGCACTGCACTCACTAAACAAAATCTATGTAAATCGCTGAGTTAACAAGCACTTTTGATAACAGATTCTGTCCTATTCTCTCCCTCACAGCAGCAGCATCCTCTCCCTACACTAGTAACAGCAGAGTGACGTGTGGCGCTACGTGACTGCAGCTTATATAGAGGCGGGGTCACATGCTGCACTGGCCAATCACAGCCATGCCAATAGTAGGCATGGCTGTGATGGCTTCTAAGGGCACACGAGTTAAAAGCTTGTTGATTGGCTGCTCTGCAGCCTTTCAAAAAGCGCCAACAACTCGCCGAACACCGTACCCGAACCCAAACTTTTACTGAAAAGTTCGGGTCCGGGTCCAAAAATCCTAAAGTTCGATACGAACCCGAACTTTACAGTTTGGGTTCACTCAATCCTAGTCCCCTGTCATGAATGCCAAATGGCAACTGGGAGGCCTCACAGCAACAGGAGACGATACCAGCCTAGGCTTGATGCGGCACTCCAGTTAGGTCTGCAATAGGCAATAATATGACCAATAGGCTTTTATGTGGTGATGCATGCTGGCTTGCATGCAAACCTGAGAGCCCCAGGCAGGTAGACTGCAGAGTAGCGTGGTTGCTCCAATGTTAGGCCTCTTTCACACGGGCGTCGCGTGTGAGGGCCGGACAAGATGTGGGTGCGTTGCGGGACTATATGTGATTTTTCGGCATGTTTTGTACCCAGAACCAGATATAAAGCTTGCTGCGATTTTCACGCAACGCACAAGTGATGCGTGAAAATCACCGCTCATGTACACAGCCCCATTGAAGTGAGTGGGTCCGGATTCAGTGCGGGTGCAATGCGTTCACCTCACTCATTGCACCCGTGCAGAATTCTCACCCGTGTGAAAGGGGCCTTAGGCTGTAATATGGCCAGAAGTCCTGCCCATGGACTGTCCCAGCAGTTTGTGTGTGCAAACTCAGCCCTGGACTTCAAGGAGAAAAATATGCAGCTCCCGCAAGCCACAAATTTTGGGGGATCATGTCTCACAGCATCTGTGCTGTGCTTTCTGACTTTCTGACCCTGGATCACAGACAATACTTCCAAGTACAACTTTTATGGGTTATAAATCAAATAGACTCTTAAAGGGACACTGACAGGGCCAATAAGCATATTGAGGTATATATATGGCACTATAGGTCTTATAATGGGTATTACAATCATATAAGTATCCCCCCTGTCCACATTATACATACAGTAAACTTAAAGGGAACCTGTCACCTGGAAAAGACAATTTACACTAATCACAGTACCTTAAAGTATCTCTCATAGTGTGCCCAAAGATGTATTCATATCTTCTTTCTGCATTATGCGGTCTCATAAAATCGACTTATAAAACTGTGTTTGCCACCTTTTTGAAGTCGTGCTGAAGTCACGGGGGCAGCGGCCTCCTTGACTCAACCGTCGGATAAGCCCGCCCCTATGCCGCTCCTCCGCATATTGATGGACATTTTTCCCTGTAGCCATGACCGCGCTCTTCTCGCGCATGCGCCGTGCGCGTCCTGCTGCAGCGCGATCCTGGCTACGGCTCCCTCCCTCCCTGGCATCTGCATGTTCACTGCGCCTGCGCTGCAGTGCAAGCAGACAGTGATCGCGCTCACGCCGCAGGAGAGAAGCGATGGGCGCGAGCGTGCTGTATAGGAACGGCGCAGGCGCAGTGAACAAGAAGATGCCAGGGAGGGAGGGAGCCGTAGCCGGGATCATGCTGTGGCAGGACACGCACGACGCATGCGCGAGAAGAGCGCGGTCACGGCTACAGGGAAAAATGTCTATCAATATGCGGAGGAGCGGCATAGGGGCGGGCTTATCCGACGGTTAAGTCAAGGAGGCCGCTGCCCCCGTGACTTCAGCACGACTTCAAAAAGGTGGCAAACACAGTTTTATAAGTCGATTTTATGAGACCGCATAATGCAGAAAGAAGATATGAATACATCTTTGGGCACACTATGAGAGATACTTTAAGGTACTGTGATTAGTGTAAATTGTCTTTTCCAGGTGACAGGTTCCCTTTAAGTTTACTGTATGTATAATGTGGACAGGGGGGATACTTATATGATTGTAATACCCATTATAAGACCTGTAGTGCCATATATTTACCTCAATATGCTTATTGGCCCTGTCAGTGTCCCTTTAAGCTCAGAGCTGAATAGATTTATGGACACCTTATCTGATATGAAATGAAAATCATTACTGCAGTCCTTCAGGGTAAATATACTGTAGACCTCGAGATTTGGAACATCTCCTCAGAGGTTCCTGAAGTTAATACCAATGCAGAAGAAGGTCAAGATGGGTTGAGCACCAGGTGCATTGAGTCATTTGAAGAATGTCAATTCCTCAGAGACAAGGGATCCTTAATCCAGCTTTTCTCAATTCTTGACTGCAAATGTGTCTCAACTACGATGGGCGTAAAATCAGCACCTAGAGGCTCCGTCCACAAACCCTGTATTCCGCCCAGGTCCTGTGTTGTGCCCGCCCAGCTCCTCTTTATTGATGCCACTGTTCCCTGCATCATTGGCGAAATCCCGCGCCTGCGCCGTTCACTTCGGTCTTTGACGCAGGCGCAGTGAGTGAAGGGCGCTCTCCTGATGCCGGCTTCCTCACTGTGACGTAGTCGGCGCAGGCGCAGTGAGGAAGCCGGCACCAGGATTGAATCATTCACTCACTGCGCCTGCGCCAAAGACAGAAGTGAACGGCGCAGGCGCGGGATTTCGCCAATGATGCAGGGAACAGTGGCATCAATAAAGAGGAGCTGGGCGGGCACAACACAGGACCTGGGCGGAATACAGGGTGAGTGGATGGAGCCTCTAGGTGCTGATTTTACGCCCATATGCAGTTTCCCAGGGGGTCAGTAGTGTATGCTGGGCTTTGTAGTGCAGAGTAACCCACTAACCTGGGATTCACTGACGTCTTCAATTCTGGGCAGATACTGGAACAGGCAG
Organism: Bufo gargarizans; assembly: GCF_014858855.1. Classification (NCBI taxonomy): domain Eukaryota; kingdom Metazoa; phylum Chordata; class Amphibia; order Anura; family Bufonidae; genus Bufo; species Bufo gargarizans. The sequence goes on along the minus strand of NC_058081.1, from coordinate 721,985,355 downwards.
GTATTTAACCACTTCAGCCCCGCTAGGTGAAACCCCCTTCATGACCAGAGCACTTTTTACACTTCGGCACTACACTCCTTTCACCGTTTATCGCTCGGTCATGCAACTTACCACCCAAATAAATTTTACCTCCTTTTCTTCTCACTAATGGAGCTTTCATTTGGTGGTATTTTATTGCTGCTGACATTTTTACTTTTTTTGTTATTAATCAAAATGTAACGATTTTTTTGCAAAAAAATGACATTTTTCACTTTCAGCTGTAAAATTTTGCAAAAAAAACGACATTCATATATAAATTTTTCGCCAAATTTATTGTTCTACATGTCTTTGATAAAAAAAAAATGTTTGGGCAAAAAAAAAATGGTTTGGGTAAAAGTTATAGCATTTACAAACTATGGTACAAAAATGTGAATTTCCGCTTTTTGAAACAGCTCTGACTTTCTGAGCACCTGTCATGTTTCCTGAGGTTCTACAATGCCCAAACAGTAGAAAACCCCCACAAATGACCCCATTTCGGAAAGTAGACACCCTAAGGTATTCGCTGATGGGCATAGTGAGTTCATGGAACTTTTTATTTTTTGTCACAAGTTAGCGGAAAATGATGATGATTTTTTCTTTTTTATTTTTTCTTACAAAGTCTCATATTCCACTAACTTGCGACAAAAAATAAAAAATTCTAGGAACTCGCCATGCCCCTCACGGAATACCTTGGGGTGTCTTCTTTCCAAAATGGGGTCACATGTGGCGTAGTTATACTGCCCTGGCAATTTAGGGGCCCAAATGTGTGAGAAGTACCTTGCAATCAAAATGTGTAAAAAATGACCGGTGAAATCCAAAAGGTGCACTTTGGAATATGTGCCCCTTTGCCCACCTTGGCAGCAAAAAAGTGTCACACATCTGGTATCGCCGTACTCAGGAGAAGTTGGGGAATGTGTTTTGGGGTGTCATTTTACATATACCCATGCTGGGTGAGAAAAATATCTTGGTCAAATGCCAACTTTGTATAAAAAAATGGGAAAAGTTGTCTTTTGCCAAGATATTTCTCTCATCCAGCATGGGTAAATGTAAAATGACACCCCAAAACACATTCCCCAACTTCTCCTGAGTACGGCGATACCAGATGTGTCACACTTTTTTGCTGCCAAGGTGGGCAAAGGGGCGCATATTCCAAAGTGCACCTTTCAGATTTCACCGGCCATTTTTTACAGATTTTGATTGCAAAGTTCTTCTCACACATTTGGGCCCCTAAATTGCCAGGGCAGTATAACTACGCCACAAGTGACCCCATTTTGGAAAGAAGACACCCCAAGGTATTCCGTGAGGGGCATGGCGAGTTCCTAGAATTTTTTATTTTTTGTCACAAGTTAGCGGAAACTGATGATTTTTTTTTTTTCTCTTTTTTTCCTTACAAAGTCTCATATTCCACTAACTTGCGACAAAAAATAAAAAATTCTAGGAACTCGCCATGCCCCTCACGGAATACCTTGGGGTGTCTTCTTTCCAAAATGGGGTCACTTGTGGCGTAGTTATACTGCCCTGGCAATTTAGGGGCCCAAATGTGTGAGAAGTACCTTGCAATCAAAATGTGTAAAAAATGGCCGGTGAAATCCAAAAGGTGCACTTTGGAATATGTGCCCCTTTGCCCACCTTGGCAGCAAAAAAGTGTCACACATCTGGTATCGCCGTACTCAGGAGAAGTTGGGGAATGTGTTTTGGGGTGTCATTTTACATTTACCCATGCTGGATGAGAGAAATATCTTGGCAAAAGACAACTTTTCCCATTTTTTTATACAAAGTTGGCATTTGACCAAGATATTTTTCTCACCCAGCATGGGTATATGTAAAATGACACCCCAAAACACATTCCCCAACTTCTCCTGAGTACGGCGATACCAGATGTGTGACACTTTTTTGCTGCCAAGGTGGGCAAAGGGGCACATATTCCAAAGTGCACCTTTTGGATTTCACCGGTCATTTTTTACACATTTTGATTGCAAGGTACTTCTCACACATTTGGGCCCCTAAATTGCCAGGGCAGTATAACTACGCCACAAGTGACCCCATTTTGGAAATAAGACACCCCAAGGTATTCCGTGAGGGGCACTGCGAGTTCCTAGAATTATTATTTTTTTGTCGCAAGTTAGTGGAATATGAGACTTTGTAAGGAAAAAAGAAAAAAAAAGAAAAATCATCATTTTCCGCTAACTTGTGACAAAAAATAAAAAATTCTAGGAACTCGCTGTGCCCCTCACGGAATACCTTGGGGTGTCTTCTTTCCAAAATGGGGTCACTTGTGGCGTAGTTATACTGCCCTGGCAATTTAGGGGCCCAAATGTGTAAGAAGAACTTTGCAATCAAATTCTGTAAAAAATGGCCGGTGAAATCCGAAAGGTGCACTTTGGAATGTGTGCCCCTTTGCCCACCTTGGCAGCAAAAAAGTGTCACACATCTGGTATCGCCGTACTCAGGAGAAGTTGGGGAATGTGTTTTGGGGTGCCATTTTACATATAACCATGCTGGGTGAGAGAAATATCTTGGCAAAAGACAACTTTTCCTATTTTTTTATACAAAGTTGGCATTTGACCAAGATATTTTTCTCACCCAGCATGGGTATATGTAAAATGACACCCCAAAACACATTCCCCAACTTCTCCTGAGTACGGTGATACCAGATGTGTGACACTTTTTTGCAGCCTAGATGCGCAAAGGGGCCCAAATTCCTTTTAGGAGGGCATTTTTAGACATTTGGATCCCAGACTTCTTCTCACACTTTCGGGCCCCTAAAAAGCCAGGGCAGTATAAACACCCCACATGTGACCCCACTTTGGAAAGAAGACACCCCAAGGTATCCAATGAGGGGCATGGCGAGTTCCTAGAAATTTTTTATTTTTTGCATAAGTTAGCGGAAATTGATTTTTTTTGTTTTTTTCTCACAAAGTCTCACTTTCCGCTAACTTAGGACAAAAATTTCAATCTTTCATGGACTCAATATGCCCCTCACGGAATACCTTGGGGTGTCTTCTTTCCGAAATGGGGTCACATGTGGGGTATTTATACTGCCCTGGCTTTTTAGGGGCCCTAAAGCGTGAGAAGAAGTCTGGAATATAAATGTCTAAAAATGTTTACGCATTTGGATTTCGTGAGGGGTATGGCGAGTTCATGGGAGATTTTATTTTTTGACACAAGTTAGTAGAATATGAGACTTAGTAAGAAAAAACAAAAACAAACAAAAAATTTCCGCTAACTTGTGCCAAAAAATATGTCTGAATGGAGCCTTACAGGGGGGGTGATCAATGACAGGGGGGGTGATCAATGACAGGGGGGTGATCAATGACAGGGGGGTGATCAATGACAGGGGGGTAATCACCCATATAGACTCCCGGATCACCCCCCTGTCATTGATCACGCCCCTGGTAAGGCTCCATTCAGACGTCCGTATAATTTTTACGGATCCTTGGATCGGATCCGCAAAACACATGCGGACGTCTGAATGGAGCCTTACAGGGGGGTTATCAATGACAGGGGGTGATCAGGGTGATCAGGGTGATCACCCCCCTGTCACTGATCACCCCCCCCTGTAAGGCTCCATTCAGACATCCGCATGATTTTTTACGGATCCATGGATACATGGATCGGATCCACAAAACACATGCGGACGTATGAATGGAGCCTTACAGGGGGGTTATCAATGACAGGGGGTGATCAGGGTGATCACCCCCCTGTCACTGATCACCCCCCCTGTAAGGCTCCATTCAGACATCCGCATGATTTTTTACGGATCCATGGATACATGGATCGGATCCACAAAAGACATGCGGACGTCTGAATGGAGCCTTACAGGGGGGTTATCAATGACAGGGGGTGATCAGGGTGATCAGGGTGATCACCCCCCTGTCACTGATCACCCCCCCTGTAAGGCTCCATTCAGACATCCGCATGATTTTTTACGGATCCATGGATACATGGATCGGATCCACAAAAGACACGCGGACGTCTGAATGGAGCCTAACAGGGGGGTTATCAATGACAGGGGGTGATCAGGGAGTCTATATGGGGTGATCACCCCCCTGTCACTGATCACCCCCCCTGTAAGGCTCCATTCAGACATCCGCATGATTTTTTACGGATCCATGGATACATGGATCGGATCCACAAAAGACATGCGGACGTCTGAATGGAGCCTTACAGGGGAGTTATCAATGACAGGGGGTGATCAGGGAGTCTATATGGGGTGATCACCCCCCTGTCACTGATCACCCCCCCTGTAAGGCTCCATTCAGACATCCGCATGATTTTTACGGATCCATGGATACATGGATCGGATCCACAAAACACATGCGGACGTCTGAATGGAGCCTTACAGGGGGGTGATCAGGGAGTGTATATGGGTGATCACGCCCTTGTCATTGATCACCCCCTGTAAGGCTCCATTCAGACGTCCGCATGTGTTTTGCGGATCCGATCCATGTATCCATGGATCCGTAAAAATCATGCGGACGTCTGAATGGAGCCTTACAGGGGGGTGATCAATGACAGGGGGGTGATCAGGGAGTGTATATGGGTGATCACCCGCCTGTCATTGATCACCCCCCTGTAAGGCTCCATTTAGACGTCCGTATGCGTTTTGCGGATCCGATCCATGTATCCATGGATCCGTAAAAATCATGCGGACGTCTGAATGGAGCCTTACAGGGGGGTGATCAATGACAGGGGGGTGATCAATGACAGGGGGTGATCAGGGAGTGTATATGGGTGATCACCCGCCTGTCATTGATCACCCCCCTGTAAGGCTCCATTCAGACGTCCGCATGTGTTTTGCGGATCCGATCCATGTATCCGTGGATCCGTAAAAATCATACGGACGTCTGAACGGAGCCTGACAGGGGGGTGATCAATGACAGGGCGGTGATCAATGACAGGGGGGTGATCAGGGAGTTTATATGGGGTGATCATGGGTGATCAGGGGTTTATAAGGGGTTAATAAGTGACGGGGGGGGTGTAGTGTAGTGTGGTGTTTGGTGCGACAGTACTGACCTACCTGAGTTCTCTGGTGGTCGATCCTAACAAAAGGGACCACCAGAGGACCAGGTAGGAGGTATATTAGACGCTGTTATGAAAACAGCGTCTAATATACCTGTTAGGGGTTAAAAAATTCGGATCTCCAGCCTGCCAGCGAACGATCGCCGCTGGCATGCTGGAGATCCACTCGCTTACCTTCCGTTCCTGTGAGCGCGCGCGCCTGTGTGCGCGCGTTCACAGGAAATCTCGCGTCTCGCGAGATGACGCATATATGCGTGACTGTGCGCCAGCCTGCCACCTCCGGAACGCACATGTGCGTTAGGCGGTCCGGAGGTGGTTAATGTTCGTGACGCCAGTGTCAATTAAACGGTGACACGCCGTGTAAAGTAATGTGGAATAACGGAACAACCACGGGATAGCCAACCAAAACTGGAACTTTACTGAATGTCAGCAATAATCACGCACGGACATAATTGGAAACGCAGTTCCATTGGAAGACAGTTGGTTTGTATATCAGTACAGTTGGTTCATAGAAGTGACAGAATGGCCGGTTTTAGCAATGTTATTTGCAGAGTGTTAATTACAGGAGTTGCAGTACAGGCGGCTTGCACTCTATTCCTGACTGGTCCTGAATATATGTGACTTATTCTCCAAGGTCTAATGCCCTATAGCTGGCGTACCCTTGAAGCTATTTTTATCTAGTACCTCCTCTGTTATCTTGAGTACCTCTTGCTTTATCAGATTGGCCTCTGTTGTATTCTGTGTCCCGGCTGGTTGATTATGATGTTTCGGATTAAACGGATGATGACTCAGGAGGGGAACCTTTTCCTTGGATCCGGAACCCGGTTACAGGGCCTATACCACCCTCTCCTAGTCGGCAGGCTTCAGGCCTGCTTTACTCTCACAGGCCCATGGCCTGGCCTTGACTCAGACACAGGATCATCTCTGACTCCTTTTCCCACTGTCTGCCTGCTTACTACTTCCTGACTGGGCCTTATATAGACTAGGGTTCCCTAGCTCCCTCTAGTGACTCAGAGCTGGAATGACACCCTAGCCGGCCTGCACATGCACATTTCACAGTAACAGGAAGTACATAGCATTACATTAGCAAGATGTTCTATACCAACCTCCCCATAAATACAGGGGGAACGACAGTACCCAAGTGACCCTTCTGTAGTGACGGGGTATTACTCTCCCGTACACTACATACCCCGCTGCTTTAAGCTGAGTACGACCTCGTACTCCATCAGGGCCCGCCCAACTGGAATCATCACCTGAAATAGAGAAAGACACATGTATGCATACAGATATGTCATTTATACTCAAATCAGACCCAATTGGCAAAGGTGAAGTGCGGTGACAAGGGGCGTCGATCTCTTCTTCTCAGGATAGTGAGTGGAACGGGGGCGCTGACCTGGCACAGCGGATGTTTAAAGAACCAGGATAGTCCATGACAATAAATAAGTCCATAATAAAATCAACCTCTCAGAGGCTTGCACATAGGAAGTCCATCTCTGGGCACATAGACGTGAATAAAAACCGGTTATTAAATACAGTCAGCAGCACATATATAAAATGACAATACAGGACTCTAACAATACCAGGGCCATGTTATCCTGGCAAGTCCTGCTTACCCTTTAAAATAGTGCTGACATAAAAATGTCTTTTCAACCTGAAATGGGGGTAAAAAGGGGTAAAATGGTGCAAAACTAAAGGCACAACCGGGATATTGTAGCAGCAGGCCGGGTGTCCCAAACACAACATGGGCAGGCTGGGAGCTGTGGTATACAGTGGCACTTCCTCTTGGTCATCATGCCACCGGCCGTGTAGAACTGGCAGCGAGCTTTACCAGCTCTGCCAACAGGAGGGACAACTCGACCATCATGGAGAAAAACATATAGCAAGGCCTACTCACAGACGAGTGTCATACTCCTCATCCGATGAAGACTCAACAGGAGATCCTTGCAGCAAATGTTCAGGTAAGGCCGGCCACATCTGGAATCCGTCCCCTCTGATGATCTTTAAAGGGGGAGGCTTATCTTTCATCGCCTCTATCTCTGCATCGGTTCTGGGAAACGGGACCCACTGGCATCCGGCGTACCCGAGGTCCTCCACCCAGTAGATCCTCTTCTTCAGGGCCGCTAGGTCTGCCTTTGTACTGGTCAGCGGTTCCACCGGGGGTCCGGTAACAGTGGCCTCTAGTGTAACTACGGCAGCTGCTGCTAGACGCCGGGCCTCTGCGCAGTCCTCCGCCCGCTGGTAGCTGTCTAGCCTCTCTTTCTCCACCTCCCGCTTCACCGCATCGGGAGGGGGGTATTGTTCTTCCGGCCCCTGCAAAACGATGGGCTCCCAAAAGACATCGGGGCCTAGATAAATCTGACTATGCAGGTAAGTGGTTCGGGCCGGCCCAATTCTCACCTCCTCTGCCTCACTCGGGTCTGTCTCCTCTTTTTCTGGGTCCCAAGTTTCAGCCGGCGCCTTCGGGCGAGTGACGGCGGTAGCATAGGGGCCCCTTAAGCTCTCCGCTGGGGTGTATTCAACTATTTCCCCCAGTGTCAAGTTATGGAGGCGCTCCGGGAGATAGTGCCGCTTTACTGAGCGCCGGTTGACAAAGAAGTCCCGGCCAGTCCCCAGCTCCTGGATGAATCCGAACTCCCGCTCCTTATCAAAGGCCACCACGATCCCGCGGCGCCTTTCCAGCTGGGGCTTACCTGGGAAGGAGTCCCCTTGAATGGATTTAGCCATCTCTTCAAATCTTTTCTTCCGGCTGGTATTTTTTTTTCGCGACCGCGGCTTTTAATTCGGTCATTAGGGTCGGCCATTGCGCATGCCGGCGACGGGTCACTCGTAGGTCTACAGCTTGTTCCTGGTCCTGGAAACCGGCCGCCCAGGCTGGGGGAGCCCATGTCTCTAAAGCAGGACAGTCCGGTGGAGTTGCGCCCCACTCACACGTGGCATCAAATTCGGGCCTCTCAGCACCCGCCATTGCCATCTCCTCTTCCGCTATGTTCAGAGACCACACTGGCTCCTCCCTCTCACTGGGCCGGTCTACTTCCATCTCAGGCCCGCCTCCCAGGCGTAACTCTTCAGGGAAGTCAGCCGCATCATCACTCATCAAGGTGGGTGGCGCTCCAGGGCAATCTCCTCCTTTCTCTTGGAGGGTTTTGGCGCCAAATATTCGCGCCTCTGTACATCGTGATGGCGCAGTAAAAAGCTCCATAGCGTCGGCGGCCATCTTGGGTGTCCTGTTTCCGCAATTCAGTAACAGCAAGCAGGTTGATGAAAAGTCCAATAAGTCACAGTCCAACAATTCGATTTTTCTCTGGGGGTAGCGCGGCATAGCCCAGCGCCTCCGATTCCTCCCAGGCACAATTGTAATCCACAGATTTGGGAATAAAGGTTACAGTCTTTGCAATACGGTGGTGGAATAGTTAAAGCACACAGTTCACACTTCTCTGCACTTCAGAAGTATGTGGATCCTGTTCGTGACGCCAAAAAGAGCGATGCAGTGTCCCAGGGGGTCAGTAGTGTATGCTGGGCTTTGTAGTGCAGAGTAACCCACTAACCTGGGATTCACTGACGTCTTCAATTCTGGGCAGATACTGGAACAGGCAGGTATTTAATGTTCGTGACGCCAGTGTCAATTAAACGGTGACACGCCGTGTAAAGTAATGTGGAATAACGGAACAACCACGGGATAGCCAACCAAAACTGGAACTTTACTGAATGTCAGCAATAATCACGCACGGACATAATTGGAAACGCAGTTCCATTGGAAGACAGTTGGTTTGTATATTAGTACAGTTGGTTCATAGAAGTGACAGACTGGCCGGTCTTAGCAATGTTATTTGCAGAGTGTTAATTACAGGAGTTGCAGTACAGGCGGCTTGCACTCTATTCCTGCCTGGTCCTGAATATATGTGACTTATTCTCCAAGGTCTAATGCCCTATCTCTGGCGTATCCTTGAAGCTATTTTTATCTAGTACCTCCTCTGTTATCTTGAGTACCTCTTGCTTTATCAGATTGGCCTCTGTTGTATTCTGTGTCCCGGCTGGTTGATTATGATGTTTCGGATTAAACGGATGATGACTCAGGAGGGGAACCTTTTCCTTGGATCCGGAACCCGGTTACAGGGCCTATACTACCCTCTCCTAGTCGGCAGGCTTCAGGCCTGCTTTACCCTCACAGGCCCATGGCCTGGCCTTGACTCAGACACAGGATCATCTCTGACTCCTTTTCCCACTGTCTGCCTGCTTACTACTTCCTGACTGGGCCTTATATAGACTAGGGTTCCCTAGCTCCCTCTACTGACTCAGAGCTGGAATGACACCCTAGCCGGCCTGCACATGCACATTTCACAGTAACAGGAAGTACATAGCATGACATTAGCAAGATGTTCTATACCAACCTCCCCATAAATACAGGGGGAACGACAGTACCCAAGTGACCCTTCTGTAGTGACGGGGTATTACTCTCCCGTACACTACACATATAGCACCTGGAGGCTCATTAGCATATAATAAAAGTGCATTTTTAACAAAAACGGCTGCAGGGAATAACATTAGAAACATACTGTTATGTAGTGCTGACATGAGTGCATCGCTAATGTCAGTCAGCTACATAACAGTATTTCTGGTGGTAGAAACCCTTTAAACGACACTGCACCACAAACAGGAATGCTACTGTAAAGGAAATGACAGAATGGGCTCAGGAATACTTCCAGAAACCATTGTCAGTGACCACAATCCACCGTGCCATCCGCCGTTGCCAGCTGAAACTCTACAGTGCAAAGAAGAAGCCATTTCTAAGCAAGATCCACAAGCTCAGGCGTTTTCACTGGGCCAGGGGTCATTTAAAATGGAGTGTGGCAAAATGGAAGACTGTTCTGTGGTCAGACAAGTCACGATTCGAAGTTCTTTTTGGAAATCTGGGACGCCATGTCATCCGGATCAAAGAGGACAAGGACAACCCAAGTTGTTATCAACGCTCAGTTCAGAAGCCTGCATCTCTGATGGTATGGGGTTGCATGAGTGCGTGTGGCATGGGCAGCTTGCATGTCTGGAAAGGCACCATCAATGCAGAAAAATATATTCAGGTTCTAGAACAACATCTGCTCCCATCCAGACGTCATCTCTTTCAGGGAAGACCCTGCATTTTTCAACAAGATAATGCCAGACCACATTCTGCATCAATCACAACATCATGGCTGCGTAGGAGAAGGATCCGGGTACTGAAATGGCCAGTCTGCAGTCCAGATCTTTCACCTATAGAGAACATTTGGCGCATCATAAAGAGGAAGTGCAGCAAAGAAGGCCCAAGACGATTGAACAGTTAGAGGCCTGTATTAGACAAGAATGGGAGAGCATTCCTATTTCTAAACTTGAGAAACTGGTCTCCTCGGTCCCCAGACATCTGTTGAGTGTTGTAAGGAGAAGGGGAGATGACACACAGTGGTGAAAATGGCCTTGTCCCAACTTTTGGGGGATTTGTTGACACCATGAAATTCTGATTCAACATATTTTTCCCTTAAAATGGTACATTTTCTCAGTTTAAACTTTTGTTCCGTGATTTATGTTCTATTCTGAATAAAATATTAGAAGTTGGCACCTCCGCATCATTGCATTCAGCTTTTATTCACGATTTGTACAGTGTCCCAACTTTTTTGGAATCCGGTTTGTAGATACAACTGTATTGCCATCCTCAAGACGGCAATACAATTGAATCTAATGCCCTGCAAAAGATGAAGTACCTGTGATGACATCACAGGTCATGTGACCACCAGTTCTATATGCAGTAGCTGAAAAGGACCTGCAATGATGTCACCATCATGTGACCAGTGCAGAAGAGGATGGCTCAGCAGTGAATTCCTGGAAAGAAGCTGAGGTGAGGTCTGCTACATGAGGAGAGGTAAGTGAAGGGGTAGATTACTCAGTGTGAGAGACAGATCAATCTTGGGAGTTGTAGTTATTTAATTGGGATTGTATGTTAGGGCTGAAGGGAGGGAAGTTATTTACATGGGACTAAAAGTTGAGGGGGTGATGTAATTTACATGGGAATGCATGTTGTAGGTGGCTGGGACAGGGGGGTGTTATTTACATGGGACTATATGTTGAAGGTGGCAGTGGGAGGGAGTGATATTATTTACATGGGACTGAATGTTGGGGGATAATGTTATTTAAATAGGACTGCATGTTGGAGGTGTCCAGGGGGATTGATGTTATTTACATAGAACTAAATATTTAGGAGGTGATATTTACATGGGACTGTATGTTGAAGGTGGCTGGGGAGGGGGGGATGTTTTTTACATGGGACTGTATGTTGAAGGCGGCTGGGGAGGGGGTGATGTAATTTATGTTGGACTGTATATTGGAGGAGACTGGAGAGGTGGTGTGATGGTATTAACATGGGACTCTATGGCGGAGGGAGGGAAATAATGTTATTTACATGGGACTGTATGGTGGAGGGCCTGAGGAATTATTATTTCTGAGGACACTAAACAGAGGAATCTAACTGCAGGGGCCATTATAAATACTGGGAGCGCTTCAGGGCAAGCATTATAACAGTAGGCAGCGATATAAATACTGGTGGCACTGTAGTACCATTATAACAGTAGGGGGCGATATAAATACTGGGGCACTTCAGGGTGAGCATTGTAACAGTAGGGGGCATTATAAATACTGGGGGCACTGTGGGGGCATTTTAAATCCAGGGAACATTAGGCATTCTTATTACTACTGGGGCCTCTATAGGAGGGACTTATAGATTCACATTATTTCTACTAACAGCATTATGGGGGCCTTATTACTCTTGAGGGGTCTGTAGAGAGCTTTATTACCACTGGGGGAACAATAAGGGGGCCTTATTTATATTAGGGGCTCTGTAAGGGCATTATTAATACTAGAGGGCTCTTCTACTAATGGAGCCACTCTTGGGGAGCATTATCACTGTTGCGGGCACTGTAGGGGGCAGTTTTTCTAATAAGGGCATTCTAGGAGGGAATGACTATTGGTAGGACTATGAGGAGCACTATTTTTATGGGGAAGATTATCTGTATGGCAATCATTTTACTTCAGGATAGTATTTTGGGGCACAGCAAACATCAGGATAACACTGTTGGGACTCTAGGTTGGGGGATGATGATGGAAAAGTGAGGCGGCTGAGAGAAGTTGTCCGGACTGAATGGAGAAGATGATGACAGAGAAGATTTACATCAGAGGAGACGTCACCTGGATGCCCTGGATGTGAGAGGTACTGTATGTGCTGCTGTATATAAAGTACAGTAAAATGTCTTCAGTGCTAGTGTTTGGGAGGAGGGGAGGGGGCGGTTGGTCGACTTAGAGAATTGGGCCATATACATTGGGGCTTGGGCCTCGGATCTTTTGAGACCCTAGAAACACCCCTGCTGTGCTCCATATATATAGATGTTTCCATCAGTGGTCAGGTAGTCTCTTTCCCTGCCTGTTCTGGCATTGAGATCTCCCATGATAAGGACTTTGCCCAGGTTTTGATAGTGGGCGGCTTCCCTTTGTAGGATTTCAAAGCATTCTGGGTTGTAGTAGGGGGACTCAGGTGGTGGTATGTAGGCCGCACAGAGGTAGATGTCGGACTGGGAGGTGAGGATGGAGTGGTCTATTCTGATCCTGATCTGCTCATGGAGCTCCACTTTATACCACACTAGTATTCCTCCCGAACAGCGGCCAAGTTTGGTGGTTTTATTTTTTTAGGGCCGGAACAGAGATTTCCCTGTATCCAGTGGGCGCCAGGGACTCACTCTCTGCCTTAGTCTGTGTTTCTAGAAGGATTTGAATGTCGATGTTTCTCTTACTCTGGGTGAAGTCTGGATCATTTACTTTACATCCAAAGGCTGATGCGTTCAGACCTTGGATGTTCCAGCTGCTGATTATAAAGGATGTCATAGCGGGTTCCTTATACCTTGTATTGAGAGGGGTTTCATAGGATGAGCTGGGGGTATCTATCTATCTCCTATCTACAGGGTATCTATCTATCTATCTACTATCTATCTGCTATCTATCTATCTCCTATCTATCTGATATCTCTCTATCTATTATCTATCTATATCAACAATTCTTTTTTTCGGATCCTCCGAAAGTTCATTGCCATGAGGAGCCATGTTGAACTTCCAGTGACCAGTATGAGAGAGTGTGAGAGCGATAACACCAAATTTACCACACCGGCTCCCCATTCACACCTGAGACCTTGTAACACTAACGAGTCACATGATACCGGGGATGGAACATAGCTAATTGGGTACAATCTGTATAGAAAAATTGATGAGCCAGCACACAAACCCAAAAAGCAGTGCAATTCCTTGAAGCGGATCACGGACTTGATCCTACTAGATATATGCAAGAAAAGGCCAAGGCAGCACGCAAATATCCGTGAAAAAAAGGGTATTTTATTCACCCATGTGTAGACAGCAACGTTTCAGCTCACTCCATGGAGCCTTTGTCAAGCCATAATACATCGTGCAGAATCAGGTGCTTATATAGCATACATATTTAACAAAAGTGATTACATGATTACACATCAATTTCTACAAAAACATTCATAAAAGCAGTACATTTCAAGTGTACATGATTATAGTGCAATGAAGACAGATCATATATCAGAAAGTGCTATGTGCCGAAAATACTGACCATAAATTCATCCGATTATAGTACATAACATCATAAATTAATATTACAATTCAGGTGTGCATGATCGTGTTAAATAAAAACAAATAATTCATTTACTATAGAACTCTCACATGTGGCTGGAGACTGCAGGACTCAGTCGGCGTCCGGAACTGAAAAGTGCGCAGGCGTAGAAAACTCCTCATCCCGCTAGACTACCTATCACATAATACACATAGCGACCCACATCCAAGATGGCGACTCAGTACCAAACAGAGACTGGGCATGCTCGTTCCCAAGACACAGCAGACATAGTCTGACACACACAGATCATGTGACGAATCACATGACCACCATTCATAACAGTGGACCGATTATACTACACCATTTCCTGCTTAATAAATCAAATAAGGGGAGTCCAGCGGTGTAAAACGGGCCAATGGCTACCACCAATATCACCCTTGTTCACCTCTTCCCCATATTCTTATAATCATGGTTTTGTCTTCAATGGTCCACACATCAGGGGCTGTCACAATTGGTCTCAAATGGTGTAGCGTCTCCGCCGGGAATCACCAGAGCAGAGGCAGCACACCTAGAGGGGAGCAACAGGCACAGCCATCACCGTGAAGTGACACTGTGTCCCAGTCCCCATCATAAGAGAACCATACATACATATACAGACTGTATCATGTCCTAGGCGACCGATGCACACAGATAGATGGCCTAAAGACCTGGCCAACCATATTGTGTCAAAGGTCCCATAGTCAAGGGAACATGTATAGTGCTGAGTCACATCTTGTCTGCGTCACCATGCGTCCAATACATACAGTACAGACCAAAAGTTTGTAGTCAAGAGGTAGTCACCTGAAATGGTCTTCCGACAGTCTTGAAGGAGTTCCCAGAGATGCTTAGCACTTGTTGGCCCTTTTGCCTACACTCTGCGGTCCAGCTCACCCCAAACCATCTCGATTGGGTTCAGGTCCGGTGACTGTGGAGGCCAGGTCATCTGGCGCAGCCCCCCATCACTCTCCTTCATGGTCAAATAGCCCTTACACAGCCTGGAGGTGTGTTTGGGGTCATTGTCCTGTTGAAAAATAAATGATGGTCCAACTAAACGCAAACCGGATGGAATAGCATGCCGCTGCAAGATGCTGTGGTAGCCATGCTGGTTCATTATGCCTTCAATTTTGAATAAATCCCCAACAGTGTCACCAGCAAAGCACCCCCACACCATCACACCTCCTCCTCCATGCTTCACGGTGGGAACCAGGCATGTAGAGTCCATCCGTTCACCTTTTCTGCGTCGCACAAAGACACGGTGGTTGGAACCAAAGATCTCAAATTTGGACTCATCAGACCAAAGCACAGATTTCCACTGGTCTAATGTCCATTCCTTGTTTTCTTTAGCCCAAACAAGTCTCTTCTGCTTGTTGCCTGTCCTTAGTAGTGGTTTCCTAGCAGATATTCTACCATGAAGGCCTGATTCACACAGTCTCCTCTTAACAGTTGTTCTAGAGATGTGTCTGCTGCTAGAACTCTGTGTGGCATTGACCTGGTCTCTAATCTGAGCTGCTGTTAACCTGCGATTTCTGAGGCTGGTAAATCGGATGAACTTATCCTCAGCAGCAGAGGTGACTCTTGGTCTTCCTTTCCTGGGGCGGTCCGCATGTGAGCCAGTTTCTTTGTAGCGCTTGATGGTTTTTGTGACTGCACTTGGGGACACTTGCTGTGTATCCACCTGACTTCTCCACAACGCAACTGATGGTCCCAACCCTATTTATAAGGCAAGAAATCTCACTTATTAAACCTGACAGGGCACACCTGTGAAGTGAAGACCATTTCAGGTGACTACCTCTTGAAGCTCATCAAGAGAATGCCAAGAGTGTGCAAAGCAGTAATCGAAGCAAAAGGTGGCTACTTTGAAGAACCTAGAATATGAAATATTTTCAGTTGTTTCACACTTTTTTGTTATGTATATAATTCCACATGTGTTAATTCATAGTTTTGATGCCTTCAGTGTAAATCTACAATTTTCATAGTCATGAAAATAAAGAAAACTCTTTGAATGAGAAGGTGTGTCCAAACTTTTGGTCTGTACTGTATATCAAAAACAGGGTAAAATATTATCACATATCACTGATCGCCAGTGCGGTCCTGCTGTCTTCTAGCTTCCAAGGAGATGGTTCGTTATAGAACAGATTTGCATATTCATCTACATAGAAGATACATAAACCAAACTATTAGTTATTGGATTGAATACAAAACTTGCACATGTATAAAACCTTATGAGAGAGGTGAGCAGAGTTCATCAGTATCACTAATGAAAAGTAAAAATTAAAGCAGGAACAGGGGGAAGGGGACAGAGAAAGGGGAAGGCAAAAATAAATAAAAACGAACACGAGTGAGAGACGTTTATATAACCCTAAAATTGACATTGAGCCCTCTCGGTTTGAGAGTTTGTAACTCAAAAATCCAGTAGAGCTCCCTTCTTTTTAAACGTATCGTCCTATCCCCATTCCTTCTGGACAAAGGCACTTGCTCAAGTATTGTGAATTTCAAATCACGATCACAGTGTCCTGCTTCCTAAAAATGTTTGGGCACAGGTAAATCCAGCCTCTGTTTTCTTATAGTGTATCTATGTTGGTTTAGGCGTGTTTTGACGTCCCAAGTTGTTTCACCAACATACCACAGTTTACATGGACATGATAATAAATAGATTGCATATGTGAAATCACACGTAAGGTATTGTTGGATTCTGATTATTTTACCAGAGGCTGGATTTACAAAAGAATCACCCCTAGACATATAAGGGCAGTTCACGCAATTGCAACACGGATTACAGCCCTTACATGTAGAGCTGAAATACCTGCTGCAATCGATCTTGGTAGATCCAACATCTGACCTAACTAACTTGTCTCCTAAGTTGCGACTCCTGCGAAAGGAGCACAGAGGGGGAACTCTAAATTCCTCTATATTGTCAAAACCACTGGTCAAAATCGCCCAGTGTTTCCTGACAACAGAGGAAACTTGAGGACTACTGATACAATAATCCGTGACAAAAGGAATCATCGATACCTCAGTCTTGGGCCTCCTGGGGTCACCATCCTTCATTCTCTTCCTAGTTTTACTGATACTCTCAGAGATGATCCTCCTAGGATAGCCCCTAGACTGGAACTTAGTGGCCATCTCTGATAGTCTATGGTCCCTAACTGGGCCCTCGTCGACTATCCTGGCTACCCGTAGCATTTGGCTGAGGGGAAGGGATTTAATCATCGGCCGTGGGTGGTGACTCTCAAACCTTACCTGAGTGTTTTTATCCCTGGGCTTAACATAGAAGTCACTGGACAATTCATGTCCTTTAATCGAGACCTCAGTGTCAAGAAACTGCAGCTTGTCCTGAGAGTGTACCAAAGTAAATTTAACACTTGGGTCAATGTCATTTAGAAAGGAGTGGAAGGCCATGAGGTCCCCTATGGCGCCCACCCATACCAAAAAAATATCATCTATATAGCGCCACCACCCCACCACATGGCTGAAGCGGCACCTATAAATGTAAGACTCTTCAAGATGTGTCATGTATATGTTTGCATAGCTGGGCGCCACATTGGACCCCATCGCCATCCCCCTCAGTTGAACATAATATTCATCTTGGAATAAAAAGTAATTCCTAGATAAAATAAACCTCAACAATCCAAGTAAACATTTCCTGCATTCATCTGTGTAATCAGTATGTTGTAAACATTGTTGTTGCATGAAATTTTTTTTTTTACATTTTATTGCATGAAATGAAAATAATTCTGATACAATAGAAAAGCAGAACTTAAGATTTGGTACAGAAATCTTTGTTTGCAATTCCAGAGGTCAGACGCTTCCTGCAGTTCTTGATCAGGTTTGCACACACTGCAGCAGGGTTTTTGGCCCAATCCTCCATACAGATCTTCTCCAGATCTTTCACGTTTCGGGGCTCTCGTTGGGTTACATTGTGTCTCAGCTCCCTCCAAAAATCTTTGATTGGGTTCAGGTCTGGAGACTGGCTAGGCCACTCTAGGACCTTGAAATGCTTCTTACGGAGCCACTCCTTAGTTGCCCTGGCTGTGTGTTTGCTGGAAGACCCAGCCACAACCCATCTTCAATGCTGCTACTGAGGGAAGGAGGCTGTAGGCCAAAATCTCACGATACATGGCCCCATCCATCCTCCCTTCAATACGGTGCAGTTGTCCTGTCTCCTTTGCTAAAAAGCACCCCCATAGTATGATGTTTCCACCACCCATGCTTCACGGTTGGAACGGTGCTCTCCCGGTTGTACTCATCTTTCTTCTTTCTCCAAACACAGCAAGTGGAGTTAATACCAAAAAGTTATATTTTGGTGTCATCTGACCACATGACCTTCTCCCATGCCTCCTCTGGATCATCCAGATAGTCATTGCAGAACTTCAAACGGTCCTGGACATGTTCTAGTGTGAGCAGGGGGACCTTGCGTGCTCTGCAGGATTTTAATCCATGGTGGCATAGTGTGTTATCAATGGTAATCTTTGAGACCGTGGTCCCGGGCTCTCTTCAGGTCATTTACTAGGTCCTCGTGTGTATTTCTGGGCTGATTCCTGACCTTTCTCAGAATCATCCTTACCCCACGAGGAGAGATCTTACATCAAGCCCCAGACTATGGAAGATTGACAGTCATCTTGTGTTTCTTCCATTTTCTAATAATTGCTCCTACAGTTGTTGCCTTCTCACCAAGCTGCTTGCCTATTGTCCTGTAGACTATCCCAGCCTTGTGCAGGTCTACAATTTTGTCCCTGGTGTCCTTAGACAGCTATTTGGTCGTGGCCATGATGGAGAGGTTGGAGTGTGATTGACTGAGTGTGTGGACAGGTGTCTTTTATACAGTTAATGAGTTAAAACAGGTGCAATTAATACAGGTAATGAGTGTAGAGTAGGAGGGCTTATTATAGAAAAACTAACAGGTCTGTGAGAGACAGAATTCTTGCTGGTTGGTAGGTGATCAAATACTTATTTCATGCAATAAAATGCAAATTAATTATTTACAAATCATACAATGTGATTTTCTTGATTTTTTTTTAGATTCTGTCTCTCACAGTTGAAGTGTACCTGTGATAAAAAATTGCTGATTTTCCCCACTGTATCTATTCATTTGTACGATTTCTTATACATCTTGATTATTTTTAGCCAGTGGGTGACATTTCTAGTTGTACAGTAATATAATTATACAGTCAGTTAATACATACAGTTATACACTACCTGTCCAAAAAAAAAGTTGCCACCTGGATTTAACTAAACAAACAGTTATGAGCCTCCTATTGGATAATTACTGCATGGGCGATTATCTTTCAGCTGGCAATAAGTTATTTAACCCCAACTGGTGCAATGAGTTGCTTCTCATTTCTTAAACAACCATGTCGAAAGACACATCTCGTGGTCGTAGAAAAGATGTTAGTCTGTTTGAGAAGGGTCAAATCATTGGCATCAAGCAGAGAAAAAGAAAAAATAAGGAGATTGCAGAAACGACTAAAATTGGGTTAAGAACTGTCCAACGTATTATTAAAAACTGAAAAGATAGTGGGGACCCATCGCATTCGAGGAAGAAATGTGGCGGGGCAAAAATCCTGAATGATCATGATCGCCGATTACTTAAACGTTTGGTGAAATCAAATTGAAGAAAAACAACAGTAGAACTCAGGGCTATGTTTAATAGTGAAAGTAAGAGCATTTCCACACGCACAATGCGAAGAGAACTCAAGGGATTGGGACTGAACAGCTGTGTAGTCGTAAGAAAACCACTAATCAGTGAGGCAAACCAGAAAAAAAAAGCTTCAATTTGCTAGGCAACATAAAGATTGGACTCTGGGGCAATGGAAGAAGGTCATGTGGTCTGATGAGTCCAGATTTATCCTGTTCCAGAGTAATGGGCTCATCAGGGTAAGAAGAGAGGCAGATGAAGTGATGCCCCCATCCTGCCTAGTGCCTACTGTACCAGCCTGTGGGGGAAGTGCTATGACCTGGGGTTGCTGCAGTTGGTCAGGTCTAGTATGTGCTCCAAGAATGAGGTCAGCAACTACCTGAACCTACTGAATGACCAGGTTATTCCATCAATGAATTTTTTCTTCCCTGACGGCACGGGCATATTCCAAGATGACAATGCTAGGATTCATCGGGCTCAAATTGTGAAAGAGTGGTTCAGGGAGCACGAGACATAATTTTCACACATGGATTGGCCACCACAGAGTCCAGACCTTAACCCCATTGAGAATCTTTGGGATGTGCTGGAGAAGGCTTTGTGCAGCAGTCAGACTCTAGCATCATCAATGCAAGATCTTGGTGAAAAAAGGATGCAACACTGGATGGAAATAAATCTTGTGACATTGCAGAAGCTTATCGAAACAATGCTGCAGCAAATGCTTGCTGTAATCAAAGCTAATGGTGGTCCACCGAAATATTAGAGTGTGTGAACTTTTTTTTGGTGGGGACTTTTTGGGGGGACAGGCAGTAAATATACAGCCATACTGCTATATAAGTCTGAAATATCCATTCTTGTTCATTTCAAGTATGTATAATAGACATAGCCATCTAGAGAGTCTAATCTGAATTTTAAAAAGAGAAATAAACTGATAATAAAATAAATAGAGAGGATTTACAATTTTGGGGAATTACAATATCTGAATGTGTTGATATAGCTTCCGTTGTGTCACTTTGTTTTATTCTGTAAAATCACAGGAAGTGGGGATGTGATGATTAACAAGTATAAAGATGTGAGAAGGGAGAAACTGAGAAATAAGTTTCTGTTCTCTTCAAATAAACCTCCAAAATCACTTAAAGTAACTTATTTTAAGTTTGAAACA
Source organism: Bufo gargarizans (assembly GCF_014858855.1). Taxonomy (NCBI): domain Eukaryota; kingdom Metazoa; phylum Chordata; class Amphibia; order Anura; family Bufonidae; genus Bufo; species Bufo gargarizans. Next base: position 721,964,845 of record NC_058081.1, on the reverse strand, counting down.
CGCAGTTGTTCTATTCAGGTTTTTTAAACTATCGATAAGATCTTGGTCGGGATGACGCATAGAAGCATCTGCAATCTATGGATACTTCTGGCAGCCGTTACCCTGTCCCAGCTGTGGAGAGGTAAGTGGGAGTCCTCTTCTGTCCTATAGATTCCTCTAGGACGCAGCCAATTCTGGACTTGAGGATGAAGTCCCATTTCTCTATGGTGTCATGTAATAATTACTTTAGAACATTTTTACTTCCAATTGATTCTTGAGCTTTTTAGTGACACATTGAACTTCATGTTAGTTGTAAAATTTGGTTGAGATCAAAATCTGAAATATTTGGACAATGGGGAAAAAAAAGCAATTTGGAAGACTGATAGTTATACCACAAATAAGAGGATAATTAACATTCACCATATGTCTATTTGGGCCTTTTTTTAACCCCTTCATGACCACCAATATATGATCATTGATAGGCTTTATTCTAGGTCCTTGACTTTTTATGGTGGCCTGAAATAAGCGCTGTACGGTTCTGAGAATGGGGGCTCAGCTCCTACGTGAGAGCCAGACTCCTTCTCTAACAGCTTGGGCCAACAGTAGTGTTTATCCCGGCTGCTCAACTCCTTAGATGTCGCGGTCAATAGCACCCACAGCATCTAAGTGGTTTAGAGAGCGCCCTTTGTCAGACATCGCCATCGCTACAAATGAAATTGCTGGGGGCCAATGTCTGTGCACGGCCAGAAGCCTAAGAAAGGTCCCAGCCCTGCCTACGGTGTTTTCCATCAGGCTGTACCTATCTGACGCACTGACAGTATAATGTATTGTACGGAATAACCAGTACAATGAATTTTAGAAGCGATCAAAAGAAAGCATATCAAAATCCCCCTGTGGGACTACTAAGTGTTTGAAAAGAGCTGAATAAAGTTTTATTTTTAAAACTCTCCAACTTAGAAAAAAGAATTTACCTTTTCCATGAAAAAAATTGCAAAAATAAAATCCCTTTCACGTATTTGAAAAATCAAGCCATCACACAGCTGTGTAAAAATATAAAGGTGATGCGGGAAGCTGTGATGCAAAAAACTTTCTTTGAAAAAAAACTATATGTATTTGGTCTCGCTGTATTCATACTGACCAAGAGAATAAAGTTATCATGGTATTAATGCTGAAAAAGTAAGGCTGCAATACTTAGAACATATTGTAAAACTTCAGTGTCAATAGTGCTATTTTTCCCATCCCCTCTCAGAAAGAGTTAATAAAAGTTAATCAGTAAGTTGTGTACCCCAAAATGGTGTCATTCAAAACTACAACTTGTCTCTCAAACATAAGCCCTCATAGAGCTGCATTGATGGAAAAATTAAAATGTTATAGCTCTTTTAAGGTGACAATTAAAAACTGAAAAAATAAAAATTCCTTGGTTACTAATGCCCAAAATGCATGCAGGGGGAGAGGGTTAAATGTACTGTCATTTGGGAGGACATTGGGAGCAATCTTTCAAATTTTTAAGAAAATTTCCAAAATCTTTTAGGGTTCAGTTCTGAAGCATTTTTTATGGAGGATGCACTCATGAAAGTACAGTATTTAAGACGGTATTTAGGAAGTATTTTTTATTTTATTTTTTTACTCTCGAGGTGTTTCACAGGAATTCATACAAATTACAAGGGAAATTTAAAAATGTTAATTTTTTGCAGATTTTTTATTTTAATTATTTTTAACCGTGAAACAAAACTCTGAATCTCTGATTCTGCACAAAGGTCCCATTATGAACTTAGTCTGTAACTTGATCGAGACACCTGAGCAGCTTGAGTGTTTTTTAGGCACCATGTCAGGTTTGCAGAGGTCTTGAGATGCCAAAATAAAAGAAAAATAAATAAAAAAAATCCCCATTTCGGAAACTACACCCTCAGGGAATTGGTCTAAGGATAATGTAAGCATTTGGACCTCACAATTGTGTCACATAATGTTTTAGGAATGACCTATGAAAATTTATAATTAATTTTTTTTTCTAATAATATGTAGCTTTATATATTTTTTTATCTTCACAAGGTTTAACAGAAGGCAAATACTGCATACGGTATGCGGCTATAAACAGCTATTTTGGGCACAGAGTAGGGTTCAGGTGGGACCGGGCGCAATTTGGATTCTGGAGCATGGATTTTGCTGGAATGATTTTTCCAGGGCTATAACTTTTTTATTTTATTTTTTCCATCTACTGCACTGTGTGAGGGGCTTGTATATTGCAGGATGAGCACATGGATGAAAAACTGCAATTCTAATAATACAACAATGCCAAAACTCTGGTTTATCTTTCTTGATGTTTTATAGCACTATACAATCTAGAAAAGAAAACGACTTTTGGTGTTACATTCTAAAATCAATAATATTTGGATTTTCCTGTCACTGCAGCTGTGTGAAGGCTTGGTTCTTGCCGGGCGAGCTGTAGTTATGTTTTTATTTTGGGGTACGGTACATATGTCTTGGCCATTTTTATTCCATTTTTGGGGAGATGAGCTGGCCAAAAAAACTGTAACTTTATTAGTGTATTTTGTTATTATTTTGTATGGGTATACATATGTATACACCCTCCAGTATACAATGCCTACTCCCATAGGGTGCCTACACACAGAAGTTTATGCAACAAAATCCAGAACATAAAGACATCCCCTATCCAATGGAGCATAAAAATTCCAATACCTATGTTCTGTTCCACTGGGAAAGATAAATTACATTACAAATAATGTGTTTTTGTGGATTTCATGTAGCTAATTATCTACATTGATTTCAATGGAGATGTAATCCCCAAAGAATCCATAATTCACAAAGAAAATACTCATCCTGCTCTGTTGCAAAAAATTTTTATTGCAACAAAATCTGCAGCATAAACTGCAACAAAAATAGCAAATTTGTAATATGCCCACTTGTAGATTTTAACACTGTGAAGAACACTTGATGGTGTTTTTGGGGTGATGGGAATTCTTGGGTTTGCACCTCACATAGTATTACATGGTGGTCTCATCTGAGCACAGAACCCTCATCCATCTGTGTTTGGGGAGTCTTGAACATTCTGTTTGGTGATGTCCAAATATGAAGGGCGCTCAATACGCTATCTACCTGAATATGAAAACGACATTTTCGGAGAAAATTTAAATTACTACTTTTCAACGTAAACCCCCTTGATTTCAACACACTTATTCCACTTTGCCTCCAGTGATCGGATGCCCTCAGAATAGAAGGAGGCTTCTTACTGCTCTGATCTCTACATCTCAAATTCTACTTGTCCACAGCCTCATCTCTGACCTGTTTAGAGAGCTCCTTGGTCTTGATGTTGCTCGCCTAGTGGGGGCTTTCAAAACAGGTACAATTTGGACTATTTTGTCTGGTTTACTACAATATAACCTAAAATCAATTTTAAAGGGGTTCTGCACTTTCATTTAACTGATCTGGATAGATCATCAGCTTCTGATCGGTGGGGGTCCGACACCCGTGACCCCCGCCGATCAGCTGTTTGAGAAGGCAGCGGCGCTCCAGCAGCGCCGCTGCCTTCTCACTATTTACCGCTGGGCCGCCCGCCCACTGACATCACGACTTGTATCAACTAGAGTGGGCGCGGCTAAGCTCTGTTCACTTGAATGGAGGGGCTTCCTTCTCTTTTTGCGGGGAGTACTGACACAAATATGGTGTTACGAATAATGGGGAGAGGAGGGACACCAGAAAGACAACAGAAAGGAGAGGACAAAGAACTAGGCCTCAAGGCTAGGAAGAAGGGAAAGGTCACCTCCTAGGAAACCTCTGTATCTGGCCCTGACTCCTGTCAGTATGTATAGACCCTGAAGGTGGGAAAATACATACACCAGAACCTAAACCCTGAGATGCCCAAAAGGTAGTGAAAGGGAATGAGACTACTGGTTCCTTCCCAGGTGAACGAACCAGCGTCTCCCTGAGGCCTAGTAACAACTAGCACAAGGGAACAACCAAATACAAGAGCAGTACAACCTATCTTATAGAAAATGGATGAGCAGGAACACAACCAAGGTCCACTCACCAACTCCTCCAAATCCAAGCAGGGAATATCAACCGCATGGTATGAAGTGTGAAACCAAACTAAATAGGGAAGCAGTAATGACGGCTATATGCACCTGACAAGAGGTGTGGTCATTACCAAACAACAACAATGAGCATCAAGAGACTGTCAGTTAACCTTTACGTGCAGTCAGTCTATATGATCTTCTAACCTCTGTCACAGAAGGTACCGTGACACATGGACCATGGAGTTTTATCACTAACAGCCAACAAACAAAGTTCCTGGTCAATGAGGGCACCTGTGAGCTTCACAGCGTCCTCCTCCTGATATGAGATGCTGGCACGTACTTTTGCAAGCAAGTCTGCACCCAGGAGGTAACAGGGGGCGTTATCACTGACCAGCAACCGGGCAAGCACTTCTTGGGTAAGGGCAAATCTAACACGGATGGGTTCTGTTAAAAGGGGAGTGTACTACTATCCCATTCACTCCTACACAAGGACTGGTGTTCTTGGAGAATAAGTCAGGGGAGGATATGTTTGCTGTGCACAGCTGTCTTGGTTGCTCCAGTATCAATCAAAAACGGGACTACTTCTTTATCACCCAGAGTGAGGGATATCATTGGGGCCGGACTTGAATCTGCTAAAATGTTTAAGGGCACAGCTAAAACTGGATTGTCTATTTCCTAATCTTGGTCTAACTTTTCCTCCTCACATGTCTTTGTGTCATCCTCACTGCCTCCCCAGCCATCCCTAAAAACATGGGTGTCTGTGGGGACGGACAGTGATCAGGGCACAGTCAACAAAGAATACAATCCTCTCATGTGGTGTGGACGAGGAGTACCACACACAGAACAACTCTCCAGTCTGGGTTCTGGGTCCCACAGACTCTGCAGGTCCATCCCCCAGGACCATTATAGGGTGGCAGACATACTTTTTCCCTTCTCTGTTGGGGAGGTGGTTTAACATTATCAGGATAACATTCTTAACCCGACTTTCTCTGTCTCTCTACACCTCCTCCTCTATAGACTTGCATCTCGCAGAAAGACTTCTTTCTGTTCTGTGAGCTTGTTATCTTTCAGCCACCCTTTATCTCCCAACATGCTTTTTCTCACTACTACTCTCAGTTTACCATCGGGGGGCATGTCTAAACTTTTAATTCGCTTTCTGATGTCCTTCACTGCATTCTTTCTTCTTTACTACTTCTGCATCAGAACAAAGCCGCCTCGGCAGTATAAAGAGAAATGAGGAAGTATAAATTATACGTAAAGCTAGAACACCTTCCCATTTAAAAAAATATAACTTTTAATGATATCTTAAAAACATATGCTCACATAAAGCTCAGACCCCACGGATCAAGATACCAGATACATATGGAATACTTACTATCTCAGAACAACAGAATATATTTATTCTGGGATTACTCACGGTTTGATGAAAAAGCCCATAAATTGCAGGGGACTCTCTGCAAAGACAGACGTAGTGAGGATGTTTACTGATAAACACTTCAGAAAGGCGAAGCATGGGAAACAAATGGAACAACTGATGAATACCTATTTTTCCCTATGCGTCCCTCCCTAGATCTCAGCCCAGAGACACCCCTTAATGGTAGGGGTTCCCTGTCCTCGTGCCTTGTCTGTATATCCCTGTAGAGCCCTATTTTAGCACTGGGGCACAAAGTAAAATCAACCTACTGAATAATGCTGAATACATAGATGAAAAAACCAACAAATATTGTTAAATGTGGAAACAAAAATCCTGACGCAGCGTTTCCCCAGTCGATAAGTATTAAGACCGGTTCATCAGGGGACCATATATACTTAGCTTAAGTTTCACGATCGAGACTGTCACTCACTGTCCCTCAATCAGGACCCTCTGGGAGACTTGATCCAAAGTGCAGGCTTTTGGGATGTCAGGTGTCAGGTATACAGACAAGGCACGAGGACAGGGAACCCCTACCATTAAGTGGTGCCCCTGGGCTGAGATCTAGGGACGGACGCATAGGGAAAAATAGGTATTCATCAGTTGTTCCATTTGTTTCCCATGCTTCGCCTTTCTGAAGTGTTTATCAGTAAACATCCTCACTACGTCCGTCTCTACAGAGAGTCCCCTGCAATTTATGGGCTTTTTCATCAAACCGTCAGTAATCCCAGAATAAAAATTCTCTTGTTCTGAGATAATAAGTATTCCATATGTATCTGGTATCTTGATCCGTGCATATGTTTTTAAGATATCATTAAAAGTTATATTTTATTAAATGGGAAGGTGTTCTAGCTTTAGTTACTACTTCTGCAGCATCTTATCCCAAGGCTAGCATTCTTCAGCAACATCATATGAAAGACAGAAAGAACAGAATCTGTCTGGAGGCCATTTCCATTTAATCTAATAAAAAAAAAAGCAATAATACCAGTAATACCTAATTATAGGTATATGTGTGTCCTTCATTTACTGAGTTCAGTACTCTATGTAGTGCTACTTAGATCTATGTGTATTTTCTCGTGCTTGAAGCCGTACCAGGAAAAAATACCAGTAACTAAGATGGCTGCCGGGCAGGAAGTTCCCTTAGTTAAGATGGCTGCTGGGCCGGACAGAAGTTACAGGAGTTAAGATGGCAGCCAGGAAATTGGATTAGTTAAGATGGCCGCTGGGGTGTGGTAGGGTCTCTCAGCGCCATCTAGGAGAGAAGTATCAGCGGCATGTAAAAATAATTACTTGTCTGTTCATCATACATTTTTGTCCGGCCTAATTTCATATACTTAATTATTTTCATGCTAAAGCTTGATTTGTTATTCATTATATCTAGAACAGAATGCTCTAAATTTATGGCCGAATGTCCTGTGAGAAACTTTGTGATAATTTCACTTATTTTTGGCCTAAAGCCAGAGCACACACCTCCTTATATCTCTGTGACGATTCTTTTTTCATTCTCGATTTAACTCTTAATTTGGCCTCATCATCACATCAGTAGAGCTGATTTCACTCACAGTAAACTTGGCCGTGAGACCTTCCTCTACTAGTCAGTTTCCTATTTGGCAACACACAAGGTCACATTCCTGGTCCACACAGACATAACATTCAATGTAGAACAGACATAGAAACAGACAGACATATAGTAAAATTTCCCATACATTAACACACACACAAGTCTTTGAACTTATTAACAAATAACATTTTCTGGAGCTTCATACACGCACACTCAGTACCTCACACACATTGCCTTGTTAGTTTGTTAGTATTGCAGACATTGCAATCGCTATCACTCATTCCAATATTGTGACTTCACTCCCCCTCAGAGCTGTGGCCCCCGCTGTCTACCTTCATACACACCAGCCACCAGCTGCTGGGCCATATATTCACCAGGCAACAGAGACACAGTACCTTCCATGGTACACAGACAGACACGACACTCCCTGAGGACCACAACTGGACTAAACACTTGACAGTCCTTCCTCTCAGGGGGGACACACAATCAATGAGCTTAACCAGCTTAACCACTCAATCATAAACCAGACAAAAACAACCGACACCTTCCCCTTTTTACCACCAAACAGAGCTCACCCCTGTGCAGAATATAAATTTTTTCCCAGGCTACCACATCTGGTCTGCTAGCCCGGGACTAACCCTCTGCCACTGCAGGCAGATATACTATAGTCCCCCGGGGCTACTCCCTCTGCCACTGCAGGCAGATAATATTGAAGCCCCTAATTTGAGCCCCCCCTTGGATCTCCCGAGGCTACTCCCTCTGCCACTACAGGCCGATAATATTGTAGCCCCTAATTTGAGCTCCCCCCACCAGGTGAATACTCTTGCTCTGCTTAGTCGTTAAACGTGAAGGTGCCTGATAGTGATGAGCGGGAGGTACCATATTCGATTTCGCAATTTTTCGCGAATATTTAATTGAATATTCGTCTTATATTCGTTATTTTTCTATTTATCCCGAATAATATACGATTTAATTATTCGCATATTGCGATTTTTCTTTTGACAGTATAAGGCAACATTCCTATGACTATGGCTAGGCTAATATGTGTATTTTACGAATATTCATAACATTGCTCTAACTTCGTCTTTTAGAATATTACAAATATTCTAAAAGACGAAGTTAGAGCAATATTACGAATATTCGTAAAATACACATATAGACTGTAATTTTGCTAATATAGAGCTATAATCATAATTTTTTTTTGTCTAATTTTTTTTGCCTCTTCTGAACTTCAGTTTTGGAAAATATATACACTATTAAAAAAATTACTATAGCACTATGTTAGCTAAATTGCAGTCTATATGTATATTTTACGAATTTTCATAATATTGCTCTAACTTCGAATTTTTAAATATTACGAATATTCTAAAAGACGAAGTTAGAGCAATATTACGAATATTCGTAAAATACACATATAGACTGTAATTTATGTGTACTGTTATTCCACTTTGGCATACTTCTCCCCGACAAGCGTCCCCGTAACCATGGGAACGCCTGTGCGTTAGAATATACCATCGGATGTGAGCTTTCACGATCTCAGGTCCGATGGTATTTTCTAACCCACAGGCGTTCCCATGGTGATGGGGACGCTTGTCGGGGAGGAGTATGCGAACAACTGTACAGATACAAAGAAAATAATGCCAAAATTCTAAATAACGAATATATTCACTATATTGCTATGTATTCGTTTTTTAGAATATTGGTCATTTTATTTTCCATATGAAAACATGATTCCCCCCTGCTTAAGTTGCTTGTGGGCCAATGGCTTATTGACCCACAAGCAAGAAGCAGGGAGAAATCATATTTTCAGATGAAAAAAAAATAATAAATTCGATTTCGCGAATATATAGAACTACCGTATTTTTCGCTCCATAAGACGCACTTTTTCTTCCCCCAAAATGGGGGAGAAATGCCCCTGCGTCTTATGGGGCGAATGCTGCCACTTTTACATCGCAAGCTGCAATGTATGAGCAGAGCGGGGACTCGGGGAGGGACTGGGAGGAGCTGGGGGCCGGCAATAGCGGCGGGGCAGTCAGTGTAGTATAGCACCGCCCCGCCGCTCCGGTATACTAATATAAGATCTCATATTCAAGTAATAGTTATTAAACATGCCCCCCAACTGCTATTACTACCTTACATCCTAATCGCTGCTGTAGAATTCAGGCAGGCCGGGCGGGCGGCAGCGTAACTCGTGTCACGTGCCTGCGCCGCCTACTTTATGAATGAAGTAGGCGGCGCAGGCAAGTGACGTCAGTGAGACGTGCCGGCCGTCCGGCCTGCCTGAATTCTACAGCAGCGATTAGGATGTAAGGTAGTAATAGGAGTTGGGGGGCATGTTTAATAACTATTAATTCAATATGACAACTTATATTTGTATGGCGGCGGCGGGCGGGGGGGAGGGTTCGGATTGCGATCTGTGGATGGCACTGTTACAGGGGGGGGGATCTGTGAATGGCACTGTTATGGGCTGGGGGGGTCTGTGCATGGCACTGTTATGGGCTGGGGGGTCTGTGGATGGCACATATATAACAGTGCCACCCACAGATCCCCCCCAGCCCATAACAGTGCCATCCACAGATCCCCCCTGTAACAGTGCCATCCACAGATCCCCCCTGTAACAGTGTCAGCCACAGGACCCCCCCCCTGTAACAGTGCAAGCCACAGATCCCCCCCATAACAGTGTCAGTCATCCACAGATCCCCCTATAACAGTGTCAGTCATCCACAGATCCCCCCATAACAGTGTCCGTCATCCACAGATCCCCCATAACAGTGTCCGTCATCCACAGATCCCCCATAACAGTGTCCGTCATCCACAGATCCCCCCATAACAGTGTCCGTCATCCACAGATCCCCCCATAACAGTGTCAGTCATCCACAGATCCCCCCATAACAGTGTCCGTCATCCACAGATCCCCCCATAACAGTGTCCGTCATCCACAGATCCCCCATAACAGTGTCCGTCATCCACAGATCCCCCCATAACAGTGTCAGTCATCCACAGATCCCCCCATAACAGTGTCCGTCATCCACAGATCCCCCCATAACAGTGTCCGTCATCCACAGATCCCCCCATAACAGTGTCAGTCATCCACAGATCCCCAGTAATAGTGCCATCCACAGACCACCATTAGTTCCAAACCCACCAAACACACAGCACACCTTTTGGTTAAAAAAATTTTTTTCTTATTTTCCTCCCCAAAAACCTAGGTGCGTCTTATGGGCCGGTGCGTCTTATAGGGCAAAAAATACGGTATATTCAAAATATTCGCGAAATCTCAAAGTTACGATATTCGAGAAAAAAATTCGAAATTCGAATATTCACGCTCAACACTAGTGCCTGATACGAAACACAGACAGAAAAGAAGTACCCACAGTAGAGCAAATCTTTTTTCTCTTTCAATCTATGGTTCTAAGGACTTGGGATTTTACATCAGCCGATGCTGCTAGTCAAAGAATAACATCAACAGCAGAACAGATCACCGCAGCAAGGTGGAATACAGCGAGAGGCAGGCAAAATAACCAGTTTTCTTACCTCTTTTAGCTGGGGCTGCAGTTCCAGACCTCAAGTGTCATCCACCATGCTCCGGGAACCCAAATCTTCGGCTAGTGACCTTATATTCTCCCAAGCCCCACGTTGGGCACCAAATTGTTGAAGATTCCCTCAATCGGGGCTAATTACGTTTGTTCTACTGCTCCAAATTGTTCTGATCCTAGGATTTTACATGCATGGAAGAACCCACACTGACACCAGGCAAGGGTCAAAGCAGTTTCTCATTTATTAAAGGAAGTTAAGCAGTTTATAAGGAGATCAGAAGGGGCACCCCCCCCCCCCCCGAGGCTTATGGCATTGTTTCATTGGCGAGAATATAATAATAAGAAAAGAGATAACACTTGGCATCTGCGCATTGTGCATTGTTTTACTAACTTTGGTATGCAAACTATGTAAACATCTAAGTGCAAGCGCCATATTGCAATGGCTTTACTCTAACAGCAGTACAGCATACGTCATATATGACACATCAGGAAGGAGGGTCCTCTTGGAACTTAAGTGAATAAGGCATTAACTCCGAATGGAGGATATGGGGGCCATCTTAATTAATCAAGAATGATATCCACATCTCTATCAATCAACGCTTTGAAGCCTTTTCATTTGGCCTAACGTTGTCCCTAATCTAAGTAGGTTCTACAATCTGTCCCATTGTACCGGTTGGTTGTTTCACCACTTTGGAGACAACCTATCCCTATTGGATAGACTCCCTCATAATGGACTTATACAATGGGAAGTCAGATTCTCACCTTTCCCTAATACAAAATATATGGGGCCGATGGTAAGTGGTGGCATCTCGATTATTGTGAACAGAAAAACTATTATTACTGGGAATCTTTGGACAATACTCTCCATGGGTCACTGGACTGGAAGTATCAGGCTGTAACAGCTTTGTTCTTCCTTTTACACAACTTTTTCACAGCTCAGAAACCTATGTTTACTATCTCATTTGAAATCTATATTCTTTAAGTCAGGATCAGCAGTCACACAAGGGGGAACAACAGCACACAAGACTCAACACTTTCTTGCAATGACTGGCGTAGATCCAATTAGGCTTTCCTTTGAGCTTCACTGATGTGCTTGTGGTCAGCAACACTTGGAATAGACCATCATAACAGGGTTTGAGGACTTTTCTAATGTGTGTTTTTACTACCACCCAATCTCCAGTAGGTGGGTTTCTAGTACTTTATCTGGTAGTTTATCAAGCAGAAAACTCGAGTGAATTTTAGTCAAATGCTTGTGCAAACTGATCACATAATCTGTCAGACAACCATGTTGCATCTGGAGCTGCTATGGGAAATACAATCCTGTCCTAGGGGCTGACCCAAAAAAGGCCTTATAGGGACTAAGGCCTGTCTTACAGTTAGGGGTATACTTTACTGAAAAGATGGCTACCAGCAGGTGTTTATACAAGCCATTATAAATATGTAATGCTATGTGGGAATCTGTGTATAATAAAGTAATATTTAGGTATGTCAGTCATTTATAGTGACATGCAAAAGTTTGGGTACCCCTGGTCAAAATTCCTGTTACTGTGAACAGTAAAATCCTTAATGACCAATGACGTACTATGTACGTCATGATGTGGTGTTAGGTACCGCATCATGACTTACACAGTACGTCATGAGATCAAAGTATCACTGCAAGAGCCCGGCATCTAAACGGGTGTTACAGACAGCAGAACTGTCCAGGCACTTAGCAGGGGACCAATCACAGCAGTCCCTGCCTTTAGATCACTGTGATTGGTCAGTTAGATTTGACTGACCAATCGCAGCATTCAGCTGTTGTGTTTATAATGCACTGACCCCTTCTCTCCATTCAGGATGATGAGCGGGACTCAAAGCCCTTTCCATAATCATCTGGGTGCCCCACCTCCTCTTCCCCACCCCAACAATTATTCAGGATGGCCGGCAGAGCAGAGTGTCAGCTGTAACATACCATACATGCCATAACGGCCAACATTGGTGCTGGCATCGATGGCGGCCGTTTAACCCCTTCCATGCCGAGGTCCTGTTCTATAAAAAATATCACATAATCTACCCCCTATGGTGAATGCCGTAAAAAAAATAAAACTGTGACAAAAAAGTCATTTTTTTATTATCTTACATACAAAAAGTGTAATGCCAAGCGATAAAAAAGTCCAATATAGACCAAAATAGTACCAATCAAACCGTCTCCTCATCCTGCAAAAAATTAGCCCCAACATAAGACCCCCCCAAGAAAATAGCTTTCAGAAAATGGAGACACGAAACATAATTATTTTTTCAAAAATGCTTTATTATGTCAACTGAAACAAAAAAATTACGTATTAGGAATCGCCGCGCCCGTAACAACCTGCTCTATAAAAATAGCACATGATTTAACCTGTCAGGTGAACATCTTAAAAAATAAAAAACTGTGCCAGAGCAGCCATTTTTTGGTTAACTTGCCTCACAAACAGCATAAAATTAAGCAATCAAATATCATGTATCCCAAAATAGTACCAATAAAACTGTCACATTATCCTGTGGTTTCCAAAATGGGGTCACTTTTGGGGAGTTTCTACTGTAGGGTGCATCAGGGAGGCTTCAAATGTGGCATGGTGACTAAAATTCAAAAACCATATGGCACACCTTTCCTTCTGAGCCCTGCTGTGCGACCATACAGGGGTTTTTGACCACATGTGGGATGTATCTGTAAACTGCTGAATCAGAGTAATAGATATTGAGTTTAGTTTGGCTGTTAACCCCTGCTATGTTACAGAAATAAATGGATTTAAATTTAAAATCTGACAAAAAAGTTACATTTAGAAATGTAATTTCCATTTTCCTTTTTTTATATGAAACACCTGAAAACAAAGTTTGTTAAATCAGTTTTGAATAACTTCAGGGTGTAGTTTCTAAAATGGGTAAATTTATGGGTGGTTTCTACTATGTTAGCCCAACAAAGTGACTTCATAACTGAACTAGTCCTTAAAAAAGTGGGTTAGCCTTCTGATGTCTTTAAAAATTAAATGACATTTACAAAATTATGCAAACATAAAGTAGACATATGGGAAATGTAAAATAATAACTATTTTGTGAGGTGTCACTATCTGCTTTAAGAGCAGAGAAATTCAAATTTTAAAAATTACACATTTTTCGGCAAATCTAGGTTTGTTTTTATAAATAAACGTGGTTTATATCGACTCAAATTTACCACTAACATGAAGTACCGTACAATGTGTCACAAGAAAACTATCTCAGAATGGCTTGGATAAGTGAAAGCATTCCAAAGTTATTACCACATAAAGATTTCCAAAAATCAGCCTGGTCACGAATGTGCAAAATGGCCTGGTCATTAAGGGGTTAAGCAAGTTGAAGATGAAATGATCTCCAAAAGGCATAATATTAAAGATGAAACACACTTTTCAACATTTTCAGCAATATCAGTAGATTTTTTTCTTTTTGTTTTGTTCAATTTTGAAGTGAAAAAAAGGAAAGGACTGAAAAAATATGGGAGCCCAAAGAAATTTGAGAACTCAGATAACTTTGACCGAGGTCTCCGACCTTAAATAGCCTATTAGAGTTCAGGCTTGTTAATAATTATTATTAGGAAATGCTAAGTGATGCAAATTTCAAAGCTTTATAAATACCCAGAATCCTCTAACTTTGTCCCAAAAAACAACAGCCATGGGTTCTTCTAAGGCTACTTTCACAGTAGTGGCAGCCTTCTCCATGTCATAGTTTTATTCCGGCCGCTTCCATTATAGTCAAGGCGGCACGGTGAACTCGCGGCAGCAAGGATCCGGCAGGCTGTTCCCCTGCCGGAACAGCCTGCCGGGGAAGGCTGCCGCTAGTGTGAAACTAGCCTAAATAGCTGCCTAACATTGTGAAAATGAAAGAGGCCCATAAAGCAGGAGAAGGCTCTTAGAAGATAGCAAAATGTTTTCAGGTTGCCATTTCCTCAGTTCGAAATGTAATTGAGAAATGGTTGTTATGAGCAACAGTGGAAGTCAAGAGAAGGTCTCGAAGGCCAAGAAAAATTTCAGAGACAGCTGCTTGTAGGATTGCTACAAAGGTCAATCAGAACCCCCATTTGCTTTGCAAAAGATCTTTAGGAGTTAGCAGACTCTGGAGTTGTGGTACATTGTTCTACTGTTCAGCCTGCCTAAATATGGCCTTCATGGAAGAGTTAGCAGTAGAAAACCTCTTCTGAGTCCTAACCACCAAATTTTGCATTAGAAAAAATCTAAACAACCATGATGCATTTTAGAAACAAGTCCTATGGACCGATGAGGGTGAAATTGAACTCTTTGGCCACAGTGAGCAAAGGTATGTTTAGAGAAAAGAGGGCCCAGAATTTCAGGAAAAGAACACCTCTCCAACCATTAAGCATGGGGGTGGATCAATCTTGCTTTGGGTTGTGTTGCAGTCAATGGCACACTGAACATTTCACGTGTAGAGGGAAGAATGATTCAATTAAATTCCAGCAAATTCTGGAAGCAACCATAACACCAACTGTAAAAAAGTTGAAGATGAAAAGGACCATGGCTTCTACAAATGGATAATAACCCTAAACACACTGTAAAATCCACAATAGACGACCTCAAAAGGCACAAGCTGAAGGTTTTACCAGTCCCCTGATCTGCACATTATTGGAAATCTGTGGATAGACCTCAAAAGAGCAGTGCATGCAAGGCAGCCAAGGAATCTCACAGAACTGGAAGACATCTGCTAGGAAGAATGGATAAAAATACCTCAAACAAGAATTGAAAGACTCTTGGCTAGCTACAAAAAGCATTTACAAGCTGTGGTACTTGCCAAACAGGGTGCTACTAGGTACTAACCTATCCAGGGTGACCACATTTTTGCTTCGGTCCCTTTGCTTTTTTGTTACTTTAAAAATGTAAAAGATGAAAATAAAAAAAACTGCTTTTGTTTAAATTAAATGAAAATACTTAAATATTACTTTTATTATAAATAACATTTCCAAATATCTTTCATTAGTCCAATGGCGTACCTACCAGGGAAGCAGGGGAAGCAACTGCTTCGGGGCCCGGGCTGACAAGGGGCCCGGAGCAGTAGTAAACAGTCAGACTGGCCACACCCCCCTCTACACTCACTTCACTGCTGCTTTAGAATGTCCTCGGAGCAGAGCAGGGAGCTAAGCCCCGCCCATCAGCACGGACCATTAATAGAGGAGCCTGGCTGCTTAATAGTGCAGCCAGGGCTCAGGACAGTGTGCTACATGGAGATCCTGTCTCCCCTCCCTCTCCTAACTATTAGTACAGCCCAGCTTCTGCTACAGAGACTGCACTGTAGTCGGCAGTAACAGGAAGGAGAGGGGAGACTGAATAGTGACAGGAAGTGCTGCAGAAAGAAGATGCTGTGCCACTATCAGGAGCCCATACATTCCAGGCTTATCCCTGCCAACCCTAGCTGTCCTGCATCTCATGTAGCCCCCCCAGCTGCATTCATCTGCTGTCCTTTCAGAAGCCCCCCCCCCCCCAGTTCTGTCCTGTGGGCCCCCTACTTATCTGATGCCCTGCCCTCTAGGCCCCCTATCCATCTGATGCCACACTCCTCTGGGCGCCCATGTGCAGCTTGGGGACACCAGTATGAGGCCAGAATGGGGACTGGAAGATCACGGAACGGTGGGGAGCAGGCGAGTATGGTTTTTTCCACAACTGTACAATGCACCACTAGTTCACATCACATTTTTGTCCCACATTTAAAGGGGTTGTCCGGGTTCAGAGCTGAACCCGGACATATCCTTATTTTCACCCAGACAGCCCCCCTGAGGCTAGCATCCAAGCATCTTATGCTCCGATGCGCTCCTTTGCCCTGTGCTAAAATTTAGCGCAGGGCAAAGGAGAGCATCAGAGCATGAACTGCTCCGATGCTCATGTCAGGGGGGCTGCCTGGATGAAAATGGAGGGATGTCCGGGTTCAGCTCTGAACCCAGACAACCCCTTTAAGGCTGGGTTCACATCACGTTTTTCCCATCCGTTTAACGTATACAAAAAACGTATTCGGATGCCTCATACTGATGCCATGACAGTGACATCCGTTCACCATAGAGTTTCATTGTAAAAAAAAAATATATATCAATTTTTTTTTTACCGGATTGTGCAGGATACAAGAATGTGGAGTACTGCATTTTTGTATCGTGTACGTCATAGTCCAGTAAAAACACATGTATGTTAAAGAATCAAATGCCACTGTATGATGCCTGCCTGCCCGTTTAAAAATTAGCTGTGGGGCCCAGTCATTTCTAGCTACTCGACTGGTTACCAGGGGCTCAGACCATGGGGAGAGACTACAGTCGGTGTCAGCCCTGCAGCAATACATAGAATGGGCGCCTATGCTACAGCAGGGGTCATGCTGTACATACAGTGTAGTGTGACGTCATGTTCGCCTCTCCGGCTATATTACCCAGGAAAGCACAATTCTGCAAAAAGGACATGTTCTATCTTTTGGTGGAACGGAAGTGCGGAATGGAACCCCACGGAAGCCCTGCGTAGTGCTTACATAGTGTTCCGTTCCGTGATTCCGTTTCGCACCCTTCCGCATCTCTGGATTTGCGGACCCATTGAAGTGAATGGGTCCGCATCGGTGATGCGGAATGCACACGGAAGGGTGCCCATTTATTGCTGATCCGCATATGCGGTCCGCAATACGGGAATGGCTGGCCCCTTTCACACAAACGATACGGGTTGGCTCCAGATGCGTTCACGGTGCATTCAGTGAAACTCGCACCATTTTTCAAGCAAGTTCAGTCAGTTTTGTCTACGATCGCGTTCAGTTTTTTTCTGCGCAGGTGCAATGCATTTTGATGCGTTTTTCATGCACGTGATAAAAAACTAAAAGTTTACAAACAATATCTCCTAGCAACCTGGTGGTGAGCGCGGTGACGTCACCAAAGGTACTTTTCCTGTCAGGTCCTGAAAGAAGACGAGCCGGGCTGAGCGATCAAGTGGATGAGGTGAATAATTAATTATTTTATTATTTTTTAACCCCTCAAGCCACGTGTTACTATGCATTCTGTATTAAGAATGCTATTATTTTCCCTTATTACCATGCTATAAGGGAAAATAATAAAGTTCGGGTCCCTATCATCTCCTAGCAACCATCCGTGAAAATCGCAATGCATCCGCAATGCTTGCGGATGCAATGCAATTTTCAAGCAGCCCCATTCACTTCTGTGGGGCCTGCGCTACGTGAAAAACGCAGAATATAGGGCATGCTGCGATTTTTACGCAACGCACAAGTCATGCGTGAAAATCACTGATCATGTACACAGCCCCATTGAAATGAATGGGTCCGGATTCAGTGCGGGTGCAATGCGTTCACATCATGCATTGCACCCGCGCGGAAAACTCGCCCGTGTGAAAGGGGTCTAAGACTTTGACACGGTCCCCACAACAGTATGATAGAATGACACTAAATGACAGATAGGGTGTGTATGTATATAATATATATAATAGGAAAAGGATGGCGTGGCAGCCTAGTCTGGTCTAGATCGTGACTAGCCAAAGGAGCGGGGTTTACACAGGGGGGGCCATACAAAAATGCTGTGGGGCCCAGTCACCTCTAGTTACGCCCCTGCATTAGTCATAATGCCTCCTTTTGTCTAGGGAGCAATTATTAGGAGAAATGAAATGGCCGCTGTCCTACTAGTACACACAAAACCTGTCCTTATCACACAGCAGGATACAGCCACATCCCCACTTCCTCTCTGTACTTAATGTCTCCTCATGAACTCCGTTCCTACAGAGATTCAGCTGAAGATCATAATTAACTGCATTCAGGGCCATAACCCCTGACAAGCAGAGCGGAGAGGAGGATGAGGCAGCTCTTTACCTCAGTGCTCTGAAGTAACTTGTCCTCCTGTGTGATTTGGACAGGTTTTGTGTGGACTATTAGGAGGGCGGCCATTTTATTTCTTCTACTGATTGGTCCCTAGACAAAACGAGCCATTATAACTAATGAAAGGTATTTGGGAATATATTTATAATAAAGTAATATTTATGTATTTTCATTTTCTTAATTCCTGGATAACCCCTTTAAAATACAAAGGGAATGTATCATCTTTAACTTTAAGCTTTTTAGAGATCATTTAATCTTCAACATGCTTCACTGTTCACAGTAACAGTAATTTTCACCAGGGGCACCTAAACTTTTACATGCCACTGTATTCTAATTATATGCTAAAAGGATCCCATTGGCATATGAAGACATTGGTAATGTCCATGGAAAAAAAGTATCCAAAATAGGTATCTTGCAGAGGGAGAGAGAACCATCTCACTATTCTTACCTACTCCTCCTTAGATACATCAAAGGCATCTAATTCAGAAATCCATAATCCTAATCAATACTGAAGAGGGGCAGGTTTCCCAAAATAGTTGTCTATGGAGGAATGGATGTTTGGCCAGATAGTCTGGGTATTTCCCCAGTTATCTTCTAATCCTTGCAAAACAGTCAGACTTTGACTTCTAAGGTATCACTTCCAATAGGTGGCACTATTAAGACCATTCTTTTTCTCTGAGAAAAAAAACTATTTGCATGCTTCTTCCTCATGGAGTATTGCCAATAAGTCTCCACACACAGCTGCCCTCCTTAAAGGAGTTTTGCAAAAATGGGGTTGTCCACCCCCTTGGCTGCACCTGTAAAGGGAAGCTTAATTACCTGCTTCTCCGTGCTAGCTCCCTAGTCCTTCTCCTCCTAGCCTGCTGAAAACATCTGTTTTGGCTTCTCCTGCAGCCAATCATAAATGGTCACAAACTAAAAACCAAATGTTTTCAGGTATCCCAGTGGAGCATCACAAGCCAGGAGGAGGAGGAGTGGGGAGCCAATGTTAGGAGGCATGTATGTAAGCTTCCCTTCTATTTGTTGCACAACCCCTGTAAATGGGTTATCTAGGGAGATGAATTATTCTAAAACCAAGCAGAACATTAAAAAAATATAGCACTCACTTCTCATGGATCCACTTCTGAAGCTGGCTGGGTTCCCACTACTCTCCACTTCCTGGTCTCTCTGGACACACAGGAAGTGCCTGTGATTGGCTGAGAGGGCATCTGTAGGCATTTTCTCTGTATCGAGAAACACCAGACAATGGAGATAAGGAGGGACGGGCAAACACCAGAACCAGACAGACAAGAAGTCAGAGAGGTGTGATTGCTTTGTTTTCATGTTAGGCTGGCTTTAGCATATTTTATACTTAATTTTCATCTCCTTGGAAAACCACTGTAAGGAGCATCAATATCTGTAACCCTCTAAAATCAACCCAGCAGTAAAACATAATGACATCAACCAAGGATGAGCCCCTCTTTCTAATACATCCAGAGCAGTGACATGGTCTGCCTTTACATACACCATTTTTGATTGTATATACACGTACTATGGTTATTGGGATAATGGTTGAGTTTTACTTAAAGGCTATGTACACCTTTGGGGGCAATCGATTGGTCTTTATTAAAAATATGAAGCCCTTTTTTCTGTACATAGCTGATATGCTCATATAGAGGCATACTAATTGTCTCTCTGCTCTGTCAGGCAGGCAGCTGACAGGCTCCTTATCTCTGCTCTCTGAGATTATGAACACTTATCAAAGCTCAATTCTTATCTTACTTATAAGATTGTGGTAGGGTTGAAATAATTACTCGATTAAATCGAGTAACTCAACACAAAAAAATCCTCAATACAAGTTTCTTGCATCAAGGATTCGTTTGTGCCATGTGACCGTGGTCACCTGCCGGCTCGCACTGCACTGAATCCTGACATACACACAGCGTCAGGATGTAGTGTGCAATGGCACTGGGGGGGGGGCAGTAATGGCACTGGGGGAAGCCGGATGGCATTGGGGAGATCCTTAAGTGGAAGCTGATGGCACTGAGGGGGGAGCTGATGGCACTGGGGGAGCTGATGGCACTGAGGGGGGCAGCCTGATGGCACTGAGGGGAGCCTGATGGCCCTTGGGGGATACCTGATGGCACTGGGGTGGTGCCTGATGGCACTGAGGATATCCTGAAGAGCACTGGGGGGGTCTGATGGTACTGGGGGGCAGCTGATGCACTGGAAGGCAGCCTGATGGCACTGGGGAGAGCTGATGGCACTGGGAGGGGCTGATAACACTGGAAGGGAAGCTGATGCACTGGGGAGGAAGCTGATGGTACTGGGGGATCCTGATGGCACGGGGGGCACTGATGGCACTGGGGTGGCAGTTGATGACACTGGGGGGACAGTTGATGGCACTGGGGAGGCAGCTGATTTCACTTGGGGGACATTGATGGCACTGGGGGGCAACTGATTGAATGCGAGGTAGCATATGGCACTAGGGGGGCAGCTGATGGCCCTGAGGGGCAGCTGATGGTACTGTTGGGCAGCTGATGGCACTAGGGGGGCAGCTGATAAACTGATTTCATTATTATTATTATTATTATTATTCTTTTTAAAGCACCATTAATTCCATGGTGTTGTACATCCAGCTGGGCTTAAACAAAAAAACACAGTTAACAAGAAACTATTAACAGACTGGTACAGAGGGGTAGAGGACCCTGGCCGCAAGAGCCTACAATCTATAAGGGAAGGTGAGAACACAATAGGTGAGGGTATAGGCTGCCCTTATGGCTGTGTGGTGGCAGCATGCTCATTGCAGATAGTAGGCTTTCCTGAAAAGGTGGGTTTTCCGGTTATTCTTTAAGCTTTGAATGTTGGAGGAGAGCCTGATGTGTTGGAGTAGTGATTTTCAGAGTAGGGGAGAGGCATGTGAGAAATCTTGTAGTCGATTGTGTGAGGAACAGATGAGAGGAGAAATGATGAGAAGGTCCTGTGAGGATCTGAGATTACATGTGGGCATGTATCGAGAAAGCATGTCAGAGATGTAAGGAGGGGACAGGTTGTGGACGGCCTTATATGTTGTTCTTAGTATTTTAAACTGAATTGGCTGGGCAATGGGGAGCTAGTGAAGAGATTGGCAGAGGGGGAGGCAGAGGAGAAACGATGGAAGAGATGGATTAACCTGGCAGCAGAGTTGAGAATAGATTGGAGGGGAGCGAGAGTGCTTTATGGGAGGCCACACAGGAGGATGTTGCAGTAGTCTAGACGGGAGATGATGAGAGCATGTACTAGTATTTTAGTTGACTCAGGGTTGAGGAAGGCGCAAATACAAGAGATGTTCTTAAGTTGAAAACAGCAGGTGGCGGTGAGAGTTTGGATCTGTGGCTTAAAGGATGGGGTATAATCCAATGTTACACCCAGGCAGCGGGCCTGCAAAACTGGAGCATGTGTTGTGCTATTAACTGTGATGGACAGGTCAGGTGGGGGAGCTGAGTGACATGTGGGAAAGACAATGAATTCAGTTTTCTCCATGTTGAGCTTTAGGAAGCGAGAGGAGAAGAATGAAGATATTACTGACAGACACGCTGGGGTTCTGGATAGAAGGGAAGCAACATCTGGGCCAGAGAGGTAGATTTGAGTGTCGTCAGCATAGAGGTGGTATTGGAAGCCATGGGACTCTATGACCTGTCCCAGGCCGGATGTAAAAAATGGAGAAAAGCAGGGGGCCCTGGGCAGAGCCTTGAGGGACACCAACAGAGAGGGGTTGTGATGAGAAGGTAATGTATGAATGTGAAACGCTGAAGGTTCTGTTGGTGAGGTACAAGGAGATCCAGTAGAGGGCTAGGTCTTTGATGCCAAGGGAAGAGAGAATTTGTAGGAGGAGAGAGTGGTAAACAGTGTCAAAGGCAGAGGAAAGATCAAGAAGGAGGAGCGCAGAGTTGTGACGTTTAGCTTTGGCAGCTAGCAGATCGTTGAAGACTTTAGTTAGGGCAGTTTCACATTTGGTCTGAAGCCAGATTGCATCTGATCAAAAAGTGAGTAGGATGAAAGGTGAGAGGATAATTTGAGATGGACATGTTGTTCTAGGAGTTTGGATGCAAATGGGAGCAGTGAAATGGGATGATAGTTGGATAAAAAGGATGGGTCCAGGGAAGGTTTCTTGAGTATGGGTGTGACGGTTGCATGTTTAAAAGGGAAAGGGAAGATGCCCGTGGTTAGCGATAGGTTTAAGAGGTGGGGTAAGGCAGGGATAACTATAGTGGTGAGGTTAGGGATGAGATTGGGTCAAAGGCACAGGTGATAAGGTGTGACTTGGTGACTAAGTTGGAAAGCTTTTCTTCTGTAATGGTGGTAAACTGGGTTATGTGGGAAGAGCTTTGGGTGGCAGTGTAGGCACTGGGGGGCAGCTGATGGCACTGTGGGGGAGCCTGATGGCACGGGGTGAAGCTGATGGCACTGGGGGGAAGCTGATGGCACTGGGGGGAAGCTACTGGCACTGGGGGGGGTCTGATGGCACTGTAGGGGCAGCTGATGGCACTGGGGGGGCTGATGGCACTGGAGGAGGGGAACTTGATGGCACTGGGGGCAGCTGATGGCACTGGGGGGGATGATGGCATTGGGGGAGGTGAACTTGATGGCACTGGGGTGGCTTATGGCAAAAGGGTAGGCCAGCTGCTGTCATTGGGAGGGATGCTGATGTCATGGGAGAGCCTAATGGAATGGGGGGAGCCTGATGGCAGGGGGTCATATGACGGCATTGGGGGGGCTAATGAGTTTTTTTTTCCAAGAAAAACGTTCTTTTAATTATTTTTTTCTTGTTAGAATACTCGTTGGATTAATCAGTAGAATACTTGATTATAAAAATAATCTGCAGCCCTAGATTGTGGCTCAAATAAGTGTTTATGACATCTTAGTAATTAACAAATGAGGGGAATTATATGACTCACACAAAGTAAAAGTAGGATTCACACAGCTAGAAAAACAGTTAACGCTTTTTGTCAGAACGGCTCCATATTTTTAATAAAGACCAATTGAAAAAGTGATTTATTGCCCAAAATGAGTAAAATGCTATCATAAAAAAAAACTGCCCCCGAAGGTGTACATAGCCTGGAGTGACAGAATGAAAGAAATACAGATGGAGTAGAGTTAACACTCCTGTTTTCAGAGATTTCTGAGTTGTGTTATCTAATCTAAGCAAACACCTTCAATTGCTTTTCAATGGCTTTTTTCTCAAGATAAAGCGATGAGTTAAGAAATTTGAGTTAAGAGCTGGAGCGCTAACCCTGCTCCATGTAGGTAAATGTTTAACAATAAATCTGTTAATATCTCTGTGGATTATACTTATTGTCCTCCTTTATCCTTCTAATGGTATCACAGGCCAGGTGTCGAGCTATTCTATTGAAGTGGTTTCCAGTGTCCGGGTGCAGGAGGGTCACGATGCCTCAGTTCCTTGTAGCTTCACTGCTGATGGCAGAAATACGTTCAGTAATTCCTTTGGATACTGGAGAGAGCTCTATTCCCAATCTATCGTAGCCACTAATGATGAATCCAGTGCTGGGCAAAAAACAAACTTCAAACTGACGGGAAATCCAGATTCCGGAGACTGCACCCTGACCATAACTGACGCCAGGAGAGAAGATGATACGGAATATTACTTCAGATTTGAAGAAAGCAAAAACAGTAACGTGAAATATAGTTATAAAGCCCAAAAAACCCACATTATTGTGACTGGTAAGAGAGAATGCGTCATATGATCATACACGGCTGTAATGTACAGATGTGTTTTGATCTATCTTCCTTTTTAGGCTGTATAATATTCTTGTATTTTTATGTGAGTGCAATTACTTTCAGTGATTTATTTTCTTTAAATGTAGCTATGCACATCCGTGTTTTTATTTATCATATCATGCATGGTGGTTTTATCTTTTTTTAGTTGTTTATTTTTATTGCAACATAGTGTAAGTTAACTTGTGAATTTGTTGCAATTATGCAGTTATAAATATCAACTATGTTAGGGTACTTTCACACTAGCGTTAAGTTTTCCGGTATTGAGTTCCATCATAGGGTCTCAATACCGGAAAAAAAAGCACTTCAGTTTTGTCCCCATTCATTATCAATGGGGACAAAACTGATCTTAACAGAACGGAGAGCTCCAAAATGCATTGCGTTCCATTTAGTTGCCTTCCCATGCCGTAGAGCAAACCGCAACATGTTGTATTTTGCTTTCCATCCTGGGATGTGGAGCAAGATGGATCCGGAATTACCCCCAATGCAAGGCAATGGGGACGGATCCGTTTTCTCTGCCACAATCTGCCACAATAGAAAACGTATCCGTCCCCCCTTGACTTTCAATGGAGTTAATGACGTATCCGTCTTGGCAATGTTAAAGATAATACAACCAGATCTGTTGATAATGGATGCAGATGGTTGTATTATCAGCAATGGAAGTGTTTTTGCTGGACCCTGCCGGATCCAAGTAGCCTTAAAGACCATATCAACATACTACAGTATCTAACAATGAGTGCACTGTAAGATGTCATATAGACTATTTCTGATATTGTATAGTATTATCTTGCATCAACAGGAATCAAAGCAATAAGGAGATTAAATAAATAAAAAAATTAAAAAATGTAATCCATTTTCTGTAACATAGCAAGGGTTAACAGCCACACAATAACCTCCACATTTCTTACCCTGCTTCTACAGTTAAGAGAAGCATGCCATATGTGTCCATAAACCTCTTTATAGGCACACAGTAGGGCTCAAAAGGGAAGGAGTGCAAAATAGTACACCCTATCCTGCCACCCTGTGCCCGCTGTGCCCTCAATATTGCTCATACTAGTAATCATGTATCCCATAGTCTCCCAGTAGTAATAAAACCCCAAATAGTGTCCTCCAAGAGTAATAATTCCCCTTATAATGTGAGCTAGTACAAAAAATGGCCCCTTAAATGTGCCAGTGCAAAAATGCCTTTTATAACATCTACCAGTAAAATAAATTGATTCTTTTAGTGCCCCCTGCAGTAAATGTCCAACCATAGTAGCCTCCCATAGTGGCCTCCCATGTGTGTCAGTAAAAAAAAAATCTTATAAAGTGTGCCAATACAAAAATTCTCGCCTTTTAGTGTGCACAGTAGGACCCCCCCTCCCTCAGTAGTGCCCCAGAGTTATAATAATGACCTCCCCCTAATAGTGGCCCAATAGCATGCCACTAACAAGCTCAAATACATCTATGCCGCCATGCCATCTTCAGGCCTGTTTCCAGTACTGTATTCTGCATGGCTCTGATGGCACTGTGATGATGTCCTTGCGCCACCTGCACTAGGCCTGGAGCCTATTAGAGAAAATGGTGGGCAGGGAGACATTGCCTGAGGATGGGAACACAATTGAATATCGGGCTGAGTGCTTCCAATGGAAGCACGCATTACCTAATAGTGTCGGACTGCAGCCCCTTCCTTGAGGTAGCGAGGTGCGCCCTGTGCGGTCACACCCCTTGCCCAGTCTTAGAAATGGCCATGTCCATAATATTTATATTTTTCTGCCAACGTGGCTGTCTGAGGGCTTGCTTTTTTGTGGGACAGACTGTAGTTTTTATTGGTACCATTCTGGGGTACATTTAGCATTTTCATTGCTTTTTCTACCATTTTTTTGGGAGGTGAGGTGAAAAAAGCAACATATTTTTAACTGTGTTCACCATACGTATCAGTAACGTGATCCTTTTATAGATCAGGTTGTTAAGGATGCAGCAATACCAATTACAGTATATATCGTTTTTTGTATTTTTTAAATGGGAAAAGCTATTTATTTCTTTTTTAGATAGATTTTTTTTTTCCTTTTTATGTTTGTTACTTTTTTATTTTTTTAAGTCTCAATTGCTTTTTGAAGATCCAGTCATCTAATAGCAGTACAATACACTTTAATAGTCATCTATTGCAGTGTATTGTAATGTCAGTTTTATGCTCACCGCTTTCCTGTTCAGACTCTGCCTCTGGCAGGGCCTGGCAGGCTTCAGTACATCAAGCCTGGAGGCCTTTTTTTATGCCTCCGGCTGTCATGGCAGTCATTGTAACCCTGCAAATGTGTCATGAGGGCTCATAGGGGGAGA
This sequence comes from Bufo gargarizans, assembly GCF_014858855.1. NCBI lineage: Eukaryota > Metazoa > Chordata > Amphibia > Anura > Bufonidae > Bufo > Bufo gargarizans. The sequence goes on along the minus strand of NC_058081.1, from coordinate 721,938,412 downwards.
GAGGGAGCTCTGTTCCTCTCTACAACCATTTTCGTAACCATTGCAGTCTATGGGTCTATTCACATGGTCGATATTCTGATTACCAGTGAATAGTAGCAGTCAAAAAATAGGACAATGTCCTGTTTTTGGCTCTTTTTACAACCAGACCGACTTATTGAAATCAATGGGACTGTTTAAATGGCTGCTTAGACATGAGTGCAATATAGCTATTTAGTAGGGATGAGCGAACTCGAACTGTATAGTTCGGGTTCGTACCGAATTTTGGGGTGTCCGTGACACGGACCCGAACCCGGACATTTTCGTAAAAGTCCGGGTTCGGGTTCGGTGTTCGTCGCTTTCTTGGCGCTTTTTGAAAGGCTGCAAAGCAGCCAATCAACAAGCGTCATACTACTTGCCCCAAGAGGCCGTCACAGCCATGCCTACTATTGGCATGGCTGTGATTGGCCAGAGCACCATGTGACCCAGCCTCTATTTAAGCTGGAGTCACATAGCGCCGCCCGTCACTCTGCTCTGATTAGCGTAGGGAGAGGTTGCGGCTGCGACAGTAGGGCGAGATTAGGCAGATTAACTCCTCCAAAGGACTTGATTAATCGATCGATCTGCAGCTGTGCATCATTGAGCTGCTGATCCTCAATTGCTCACTGTTTTTAGGCTGCCCAGACCGTTTGTCAGTCACTTTTTTCTGGGGTGATCGGCGGCCATTTTGTGTCTTGTGGTGCGCCAGCACAAGCTGCGACCAAGTGCATTTAACCCTCAATGGTGTGGTTGTTTTTTTGGCTAAAGCCTACATCAGGGTGAAGCTGTCACACCAAGTGCATTTAACCAGCAATAGTCTGTTTATTTTTTGGCCATATACTACATCAGGGGCAAGCTGCGCCCGTCACCAAGTGCATTTAACCCTCAGTAGTGTGGTTGGTCAAGCTGTCACACCAAGTGCATTTAACCAGCAATAGTGTGGTCATTTTTTGGCCATATCCCAGTCTAATTCTGTCAGTAAATCCATACCGGTCACCCAGCGCCTAAATACTAGGCCTCAAATTTATATCCCGCTAAATCTGTCGTTACCGCTGTACTGTTGTGGATGGGCAAGTTATTTAGTGTCCGTCAAAGCACATTTGTTGTTCAGGGTTGAAATACAATTCCAAATTTAGCAATTTCATAATTTAGTGGTTTCTGCTATATCAGAGCTATTTGAAATCTATCCCTAAAAGGGTATATAATATTCAAGGTGCACATAGGGTCATTCAGAATAACTTCACACACACCCGCTACTGTGTATTTCCAAGTCTAATTCTGTCACTAAATCCATACCTGTCTGAGCCTCAAGTTATGCAGCAGTCTCTTATGCTGTTTGAAGACTCTGCTGGCAGGGTTTCCCAAGGGCATCCACCTAGCCCTTCCACAGCGGTGGAAGACATAGAATGCACTGACGCACAACCACTTATGTTTCCTGATGATGAGGACATGGGAATACCACCTCAGCATGTCTCTGATGATGACGAAACACAGGTGCAAAACTGCTGCGTCTTTCTGCAGTGTGCAGACTGAACAGGAGGTCAGGGATCAAGACTGGGTGGAAGACGATGCAGGGGACGATGAGGTCCTAGACCCCACATGGAATGAAGGTCGTGCCACTGACTTTCACAGTTCGGAGGAAGAGGCAGTGGTGAGACCGAGCCAACAGCGTAGCAAAAGAGGGAGCAGTGGGCAAAAGCAGAACACCCGCCGCCAAGAGACTCCGCCTGCTACTGACCGCCGCCATCTGGGACCGAGCACCCCAAAGGCAGCTTCAAGGAGTTCCCTGGCATGGCACTTCTTCAAACAATGTGCTGACGACAAGACCCGAGTGGTTTGCACGCTGTGCCATCAGAGCCTGAAGCGAGGCATTAACGTTCTGAACCTTAGCACAACCTGCATGACCAGGCACCTGCATGCAAAGCATGAACTGCAGTGGAGTAAACACCTTAAAACCAAGGAAGTCACTCAGGCTCCCCCTGCTACCTCTTCTGCTGCTGCCGCCTCGGCCTCTTCCTCCGCCTCTGGCACCTGCCGCCCAGCAAACAGGGGATGTACCACCAACACCACCACCACCTCCGTCACCAAGCGTCTCAACCATGTCACACGGCAGCGTTCAGCTCTCCATCTCACAAACATTTGAGAGAAAGCGTAAATTCCCACCTAGCCATCCTCGATCCCTGGCCCTGAATGCCAGCATTTCTAAACTACTGGCCTATGAAATGCTGTCATTTAGGCTGGTGGACACAGACAGCTTCAAACAGCTCATGTCGCTTGCTGTCCCACAGTATGTTGTTCCCAGCCGGCACTACTTCTCCAAGAGAGCCGTGCCTTCCCTGCACAACCAAGTATCCGATAAAATCAAGTGTGCACTGCGCAACGCCATCTGTGGCAAGGTCCACCTAACCACAGATACGTGGACCAGTAAGCACGGCCAGGGACGCTATATCTCCCTAACTGCACACTGGGTAAATGTAGTGGCAGCTGGGCCCCAGGCGGAGAGCTGTTTAGCGCACGTCCTTCCGCTGCCAAGGATCGCAGGGCAACATTCTTTGCCTCCTGTTGCCACCTCCTCCTTCTCGGCTTCCTCCTCCTCTTCTTCCACCTGCTCATCCAGTCAGCCACACACCTTCACCACCAACTTCAGCACAGCCCGGGGTAAACGTCAGCAGGCCATTCTGAAACTCATATGTTTGGGGGACAGGCCCCACACCGCACAGGAGTTGTGACGGGGTATAGAACAACAGACCTGACGAGTGGTTGCTGCCGGTGAGCCTCAAGCCCGGCCTGGTGGTGTGTGATAATGGGCGAAATCTCATTGCAGCTCTGGGACTAGCCAATTTGACGCACATCCCTTGCTTGGCGCATGTGCTGAATTTGGTGGTGCAGAAGTTCATTCACAACTACCCCGACATGTCAGAGCTGCTGCATAAAGTGCGGGCCGTCTGTTCGCGCTTCCGGCGTTCACATCCTGCTGCTGCTCGCCTGTCTGCGCTACAGCGTAACTTCGGCCTTCCCGCTCACCGCCTCATATGCGACGTGCCCACCAGGTGGAACTCCACCTTGCACATGCTGGACAGACTGTGCGAGCAGCAGCAGGCCATAGTGGAGTTTCAGCTGCAGCACGCACGGGTCAGTCGCACTGCGGAACAGCACCACTTCACCACCAATGACTGGGCCTCCATGCGAGACCTGTGTGCCCTGTTGCGCTGTTTCGAGTACTCCACCAACATGGCCAGTGGCGATGACGCCGTTATCAGCGTTACAATACCACTTCTATGTCTCCTTGAGAAAACACTTAGGGCGATGATGGAAGAGGAGGTGGCCCAGGAGGAGGAGGAGGAGGAGGAGGAAGAGGGGTCATTTTTAGCACTTTCAGGCCAGTCTCTTCGAAGTGACTCAGAGGGAGGTTTTTGGCAACAGCAGAGGCCAGGTACAAATGTGGCCAGCCAGGGCCCACTACTGGAGGACGAGGAGGACGAGGATGAGGAGGAGGTGGAGGAGGATGAGGATGAAGCATGGTCACAGCGGGGTGGCACCCAACGCAGCTCGGGTCCATCACTGGTGCGTGGCTGGGGGGAAAGGCAGGACGATGACGATACGCCTCCCACAGAGGACAGCTTGTCCTTACCCCTGGGCAGCCTGGCACACATGAGCGACTACATGCTGCAGTGCCTGCGCAACGACAGCAGAGTTGCCCACATTTTAACCTGTGCGGACTACTGGGTTGCCACCCTGCTGGATCCACGCTACAAAGACAATGTGCCCACCTTACTTCCTGCACTGGAGCGTGATAGGAAGATGCGCGAGTACAAGCGCACGTTGGTAGACGCGCTACTGAGAGCATTCCCAAATGTCACAGGGGAACAAGTGGAAGCCCAAGGCCAAGGCAGAGGAGGAGCAAGAGGTCGCCAAGGCAGCTGTGTCACGGCCAGCTCCTCTGAGGGCAGGGTTAGCATGGCAGAGATGTGGAAAACTTTTGTCAACACGCCACAGCTAACTGCACCACCACCTGATACGCAACGTGTTAGCAGGAGGCAACATTTCACTAACATGGTGGAACAGTACGTGTGCACACCCCTCCACGTACTGACTGATGGTTCGGCCCCATTCAACTTCTGGGTCTCTAAATTGTCCACGTGGCCAGAGCTAGCCTTTTATGCCTTGGAGGTGCTGGCCTGCCCGGCGGCCAGCGTTTTGTCTGAACGTGTATTCAGCACGGCAGGGGGCGTCATTACAGACAAACGCAGCCGCCTGTCTACAGCCAATGTGGACAAGCTGACGTTCATAAAAATGAACCAGGCATGGATCCCACAGGACCTGTCCGTCCCTTGTCCAGATTAGACATTAACTACCTCCCCTTAACCATATATTATTGGACTCCAGGGCACTTCCTCATTCAATCCTATTTTTATTTTCATTTTACCATTATATTGCGAGGCTACCCAAAGTTGAATGAACCTCTCCTCTGTCTGGGTGCCGGGGCCTAAATATATGCCAATGGACTGTTCCAATGTTGGGTGACGTGAAGCCTGATTCTCTGCTATGACATGCAGACTAATTCTCTGCTGACATGAAGCCAGATTGTCTGTTACGGGACCTCTCTCCTCTGCCTGGGTGCTGGGCCTAAATTTATGAAAATGGACTCTTACAGTGGTGGGTGACGTGAAGCCTGATTCTCTGCTATGACATGCAGACTGATTCTCTGCTGACATGAAGACAGATTCTCTGTTACGGGACCTCTCTCCTCTGCCTGGGTGCTGGGCCTAAATATATGACAATGGACTGTTGCAGTGGTGGCTGACGTGAAGCCTGATTCTCTACTATGACATGCAGACTAATTCTCTGCTGACATGAAGCCAGATTGTCTGTTACGGGACCTCTCTCCTCTGCCTGGGTGCTGGGCCTAAATTTATGAAAATGGACTCTTACAGTGTTGGGTGACGTGAAGCCTGATTCTCTGCTATGACATGAAGACTGATTCTCTGCTATGACATGAAGACTGATTCTCTGCTGACATGAAGCCAGATTGTCTGTTACGGGACCTCTCTCCTCTGCCTGGGTGCTGGGCCTAAATTTATGACAATGGACTGTTGCAGTGGTGGCTGACGTGAAGCCTGATTCTCTGCTATGACATGCAGACTAATTCTCTGCTGACATGAAGCCAGATTGTCTGTTACTGGACCTCTCTCCTCTGCCTGGGTGCTGGGCCTAAATTTATGACAATGGACTGTTGCAGTGGTGGCTGACGTGAAGCCTGATTCTCTGCTATGACATGCAGACTGATTCTCTGCTGACATGAAGACAGATTCTCTGTTATGGGACCTCTCTCCTCTGCCTGGGTGCCGGGGCCTAAATATCTGAGAATGGACTGTTCCAGTGGTGGGTGACGTGAAGCCAGATTCTCTGCTATGGGACCTCTGTCCAATTGATTTTGGTTAATTTTTATTTATTTAATTTTTATTTTTATTCATTTCCCTATCCACATTTGTTTGCAGGGGATTTACCTACATGTTGCTGCCTTTTGCAGCCCTCTAGCCCTTTCCTGGGCTGTTTTACAGCCTTTTTAGTGCCGAAAAGTTCGGGTCCCCATTGACTTCAATGGGGTTCGGGACGAAGTTCGGATCGGGTTCGGATCCCGAACCCGAACATTTTCGGGAAGTTCGGCCGAACTTCTCAAACCCGAACGTCCTGGTGTCCACTCAACTCTACTATTTAGGGGTTTGAAAGAAAATAACTCCCCTCATCCACTTGCACGCACAGAGGCAGTCGCTCCTCTATAAATTCTAAAGGACCTGCCGAAGGGCTCACGTTCAAGCATGATGACGTCACCACACAATCATGCTGGGAGCACGTGGTAACGTCGTCATACTTGAGCACAGGCCCTTCGGCAGGTTCTTCGGAATCAAGAGCGTGCAAGCAGATGCCTATGAGCGTGCATGTGGATGTGGTGAGTGGTTTATTTTTTTTGCTAAAAACAAACATTACAGATGAGGACCACTATGGGGGACATTTGGGGATCGATATGGTGGACATTATGGGCCACTATGGGGAAATTATTAATGCTGGGGCCACTATGGCGGACGTTACTACTGCTGAGGGCCATTATGGGGGATATTATGTATACTGAGGGGGTTGGGATTTTATTTAAAAAAGGACAATGAAATTCATCAATTTTTAACGGTCATGAAAAATTGACAGACGGACAGAAAATGGAAGCATAAATGTGTCTGTTTTTGACAACAGTTTTTTTCACTGTCGAGTGCATGTAACCTAAGGGGTTGAACAGCCAGTATTAGTGCCAGCACTGACTTCGGCTATTGCAGGAGATTGTCAGCTGTACGCTACAGCTGACACCCACTGCAGATGTCACCAGCTCGGTTCCGGAGTCACTGTCATCTCGATTCCGTAGGGGGGTGGCATGGCACATGCTGGGGGACTGAGGAAGCTTCAAGGGGCACAAAGGGGACTGCAGAGAGCTCAGAAATGGTACCTTTATCAAGGCTCTGATCTCCACCGTCAGGACCCGGGACAGTGGAGTCTCCAGCCCTGTGACACTTTTATGTGTCACAGCGTCCATTAACAGTTCATATGTAACTGTATGCCTGACTGCAGTACCCTCTTTTTATCCACGGTTTTGCCATCATTTTTAGTCTAACTAGATTAGGTGTCCCCCCCTATCACCCTGGCAGGGTCTCATAGGGACCTTAGACCAGGGTAAGGTTCCGGACGGGACCACCCCTTGCGGGGCACGGATCCCATGTTAGGGTATCAGGGTCACAGTAGGTCAATCAGGGTGCAACAGGGACAGTTTTTCTCCCTGCGGCCCCTCATTAGGCATCACCCTACCTACGAAGAACCCTTCCCTCACTTAGGAACACCTAATCCACGTGCTGGGATAAGAACTAACTTCCGGTTGTCTCCTGTGTCCGATGGATACAAGCACGGTTTGACTTGTTACCGGTAAGATCTACCCTTATTTTCCACCTCGACTGGGCATTCCCCTGTTCTCCAAGTGGGATTCAGGACGTCCACGCTGGGGCGTCTCTCAGCACCAATTGTGGCTCCTCCTGACCTTTGGGGTCTACACAGCCTTATAAAGGGCTCGCCCTAGGGATTCTGTGTACAGCGAGCCACTTTTAAGTGGTACATCTGTACCCAGGACCCGACTGTGTCTGTTTGTTTGTTTTGTAAGGGGACTATATATGTTTTAGTCATACCAATAAATATCATGTTTTAAATGTTACTGCCCCTTTGATTTTCCTGACTGCAGTAACTCACATGCAATCTGGATGCACAGTTGTGTCTATATGCGCGAAGGGGTTAAATATAAAGCAAAATGAACAGGTTAAGGACATGAATTTATTCCATTGCGGCATTGTTCCTGTCTCGCCTTACATCTTTTATCTCCTTTGAAATAAAAACCATCTATTATGGCGTAGTTATGTCTGTGCACACAACTGCTTCTCTCCTGCTCCATAGCTCCATTGCTTGGGTAGTCCGTTCGACCATTGTCCCGCTCTGCCTGCTCACTGGTTCCCGATGCTAGAGTTGTGATGCTGAGGTCTGCTTCCTGTTGGGAATACCTCTTTCTGCCCATAGGGCATGTGAGCACAGTCTCCAGCTCCTAGAGGGGCAGCACCCTAATCTTCCCCAGGTAATTGCTGGTTACCCTCAGCTTCTTTAGGCATCTTCCCTGTGGCACTAGTTTGCTATTTTCGTCCAGGGTGTGCTGTTTGCTTAATTTGCCTGTCCATTTAATGACTTTTGCCTGATTTCTGGAACTGACCTTTCACTGTCTGATCTGATCTCCATTCTGACCCTGAGCTGCCTGTCCTGATGTTGGCCTGTCCTTTACCATGGTTTTCATACACATCAGTGTCTCTCTCATCCCTTGTAGATCAGCAGTCGCTTGAACTGAGATTACACCACCTGCAGCTGATTTCAGATACCTTTACAAGCTTTAATGAAAACTTTAGAAAAGCCACTTAGATAATGTTCTAATTAGTACACCACTCCATTATACCATCCTTGTCCTTACAGTTCATAGTCCTGGAATCTACTAGGCATTATTCCTCTCGTGGTCTATTGAGGGTACCTGAGCTTTTCTACCAGTATTTGTACGGCTTGTAATGCAATTCCTTCTCCTGATGTCCTGGTTTTTACAAACCAAGGGTTCCTGTAAGTCTTCTCTGGGATCTTTTCTTGTATAAACTGATCTTTATTAGTAGGAATTGTTTATGTACAAGGATGAACCATGTTACAGTATGATAGAATATCTTTGTAGAGCCATCTCCAGTTTCTGGTCATACCTCATAAATTTGTGATTCAAGGTTTCTCCATCTTATTACAGGTATGGAATTGCTTCCAACTTTTCTCCTGGGTAGAACTCATCTTCTTTAAAATGAATTCTCTTTATACAAATTATTTTATACGTAACTTGTTTTCCTTGTAATTCTTGGATGTGATCCGTGGCTACCTTAAGCATCTTGCAGTATGATGTTTCTATATCCACTGTTGTGGTGTTTCTTCTCACCAATTCATTTGTCTGGTCCATTAATAGAGCAAGCTCATTGAACATCAGATAATATGGTGTATACTGTTATGGATAGTCTTATTGTAAAGCTATACAACATCAGTCACATATTAAGATGATCTTTTTTTCATGTTCTTTAGCTAAAAGTGCAAATCATACTTAGTGACCACCTACTGAATGACATGGAGTTGTCTGTGAGTTCCTATTCCCATGAAAAATACATGACTATTGCTTTATTTCTGATTCAATGTCACCGCCAGTTCTGTGAGAAGGTCTGACAGACGTTCTTCTCTACCTCTTGTATGACGTTCTTTGTTTTGGTTTCACTTTATTCATCTCCTTTCCTTCTGCCAGGTGTCACTTATTTAGACTAATCATCTCCCTTTGTACTCCCTCCCATACTGCCTCACTTTGCGGTTTATACTACTTCCTGGATGAAGAGTTCACTGCTGGAGGCAGCTGCTGCTGTTTGCTCAGATAAGTCTTTTCCTTTATTGTGTTTCCTTGCTGGCTTGATTCTAGGTGACCCTGACTCCGTTCGTATTAAGTGCAGGGAGCCGGTGGTCGTGTCCCCTCACTATTATAGGGTTTTCAGGTGTCACACAGTCTTAGGTACGTGGGTATGCAATCGTCTACCATTGAGACCCTTGCATGTGCATAGCAGTCAGGGAGAGCTCTTAGGGTTTTAAAGGGCTCATCCAAATGCTCCTTAGTTTGGGATCAAGCCAGTTGGTTGTTTATTTATAAGTTCCAGCTATCTGTAACTTCACCCGTGACATTCAAAGGTTGGTGCTTGGTGGGATAACAACCTGTTTGGACATTTGTAGGGGTGATGACATCTGTCCATAACAATCTGGCTGTTGTGTGGCCTTTGGCATTTAGTTGGAACTAGAGATGAGCAAATTGATTCTTTAGAAATAAAATTTGGCCTATATTTTCCAAAAGAGAGAGACTTTTCCAGGCATTTAAAGTACTTTTGATTTGGATAGAATCAATTTGTACTTGAACTAAATAACAAGTTTGAATTGAACCTGAAATAGGTTTTAAGAAATTTGCTCATCTCAAGTTGGAACGGCTATTCTAAATTCAGTGAAATGGTCTACACAGCTTTTGGTTGTTTTTTGGTTTTCTGTCTGTCTTATAGAACTTAGGGTACTTTCTCACTAGCGTTATTCTTTTCCGGTATTGAAATCCGGTAAGGAGTCTCAATACCAGAAAAAAAACGCATCAGTTTTGTCCTAATGCATTCTGAATGGAAAGCAATCCGTTCAGTTTTCACTAGGATGTCTTCGGTTCCGTCCCTTTTCCGGCCAAAATCCAGGAACAATACTGCACTTGCCGGATCCGCCATTAATTTCCATAGAGATGTATTAATGCCGGATCCTGTACCAAGTGTTGTATAAACTGCCGCATCACGGGACATTTACGGTCTGCTCATGCACCGGGACATAGGAGAAACTATTTTCGCTTTTGATCTTTGGAAAAATGCAAATACCGGATCCATTATTCCAGATGATACCGGATGAGACGGATCTGGTATTTCACCGGATCCATCTAACGGATCTGGAAAACAAGGATGTCTGTTTGTATACGGTTTTCCGTATCTGGCAGGCAGTTCCGTTGCCGGAACTGCCTGCCGGATTCTAATAACACTAGTGTAAAAGTTCCCTTAGCAGTTCAGGGTTAGTTTCTGCTATGTTTTAGAGCTACTTTACATGGTGAATTTTGCAATGGCAAAATCCACCATGTATTAAAAATTTTTATTTGAATGCTGCTGTCATGCACAGGGACCACCCTGTCGTGTGACCCAGGTGTGGCTGACAAGGGTTGATCTATTGCACACACTCAATCGCTGACGCCCCTACAAGCAGGTCACAGTTTGAACATAAATTACACCCCAATGTGGCCTTTCATTCCTTCTGTACTAATTAGCCCTTCCATAATGTAAGCACTCATTAGTATTTGCCCCATAAGATGCACTGACATTCCCCCCACCACTACTACTTTGAAGGGGGGGGGGGTGGAGTGCATCTTATAGAGTGAAAAATAGGTTATTTCTGATTTGTAACTTATAATGTAATTAAAGTGGAGCAATATTTTTGCCCAACGCCTTAAAGGGGTTGTCCAGGTTCAGAGCTGAACCTGGACATCCCTCCATTTTCACCCCGGCAGCCCCCCTGACATGAGCATCGGAGCAGTTCATGCTCCGATGCTCTCCTTTGCCCTGCGCTAAATCGCGCAGGGCAAAGGCATTTTTCTGAGTTCCGGTGACGTACCGGGGCTCTCTATGGGGCTGACAGGAACCCCGCTGACGTCACCGGCACTGATGGGCGGGATTTGGCTCTGCCCTAGCCAGTAAAACGGCTAGGGCAGAGCTAAAGCCCGCTTCTCAGAGCCGGTGACGTCACCGAACACACTGCTGGGCGGAAGTTACCGCCCGGCAGTGTGTTATTGTAAACACAAGAGCCTGTGCCCTGCGCGATCTAGCGCAGGGCACGGGAGCGCATCGGAGCATGAGATGCTCCGATGCCAGGCTCAGGAGGGCTGCCGGGGTGAAAATAAGGGTATGTCCGGGTTCAGCTCTGAACCCGGACAACCCCTTTAAGGACCCAGGACGAGAAAGCTCATCCTAAATGGCTGGTACTTTGTGCCCCAGAACAAGCATTCTCGTCCTGCGGTCCTTCCCCCCCCCCCCATGTGTGGTGCCGCGATCAGCAGCACGGAGACGGCTGCTACTGACAGCCGGATCACTGCTGCATCCACCAGCAACGGTGATAACGCTGATGCCAGTAGATTAACACCTCATATGCTGCTGCTGTGGCAGAGACTCGATAGTTGCCATGGCAGCCCCAAGCCTTTTAAATGCCTTGGGGCCCAGCATGTATGAAGGCCTATGAGGCCCAGCTCCCAGGCTCATAGGCAGACTATCAGTGTATTACACAGATGTATTGTGCTGCATTGAAACAGGGATCAGACCCTGTAATGTTGAATTCCCATAGTGGGACAGAAATAAAAAATAATAAAAGTGAAATAAAAGTGTTTTTAACAATAAGAAAAATTTAAGTTTCAATTAAAAAAAGGCCCTTTCCCATAGAAAAATAGAAAAAAAAATAAAAAAACAGACATATTAGGTATCAACACATACATAACAACCTACTCTATAAAAATATCACATGATTCACCCCGCCTGGTCAAGCACGTGAAAATTGTTTTATAAAAACTGTGCTAAAAAGCCATTTTTTGGCACATTTCATTACAAAAAGTGTAATACCAAGTGATCAAGTCATATGTACCCAAAAATAATACCAATCAAACCGTCATCTTACCCAGCAAAAAATGAGACCATAACTAATACAATTGCCCAAAAAATAAAAAAAATATGGCTTTAAAAAAATGGAGACATAAAAACATTTTTTATTTTTTTTTCGAAAATGCTTTTATTGTTTAAAACCAAAATATATAAAAACAAAACAGACATATTATGTCACGTTGCATCCATAACAACCTGCTCTATAAAAATATCACATGATTTACCATGTCAGGGGAAAACCATAAAAAAATAAAATAAAAACTGTGCCAAATTTTTTTTAATAACAAACGATCAAAAAGTGTAATACCAAACGATCAAAAAGTAGTATGCACTCCAAAATAGTACCAATCAAACAATCACCTCATGGCGCAAAAACTGAGCCTCTACCCGCCCGAAAAATAATATGGCTTTAGATAAAGGAGACACAAAAACATGATTTATTTCAAAAATGCTTTATTATGTAAAACTGAAACAAAATAAAAGTAGACTTATTTGGTATTGTCGTGTCCATAACAACCTGCTCTGTAAAAATAGCACATGATCTAACCTTTCAGATGAACACCGTAAAAAACTAAAAATAAAAACTCTGCCAGAACAGCCATTTTTTTGTTACCTTGCTTCACAAAAAGTGTAATATAGAGCAATCAAAAGTCATATATACCACAAAATAATACCAATAAAAGTGTCACCTTATAATTTCCAAAATGGGGTCACTTTTTTGGAGTTTCTACTCTAGGGGTGCATCAGGGGGTCTTTAACCCCTTAAGGACACAGGGCGTACAGGTACGCCCTTGTGCCCTGGTACTTAAGGACACAGGGCGTACATGTACGCCCTGTGCATTTTCAATCACCGCCGCGCGGCCGGCGGCGATCGGAACCCCGTGCCTGCTCAAATCATTGAGCAGGCACTTGGGGCAAATGCGTCGGGGGGTCCGGTGACCCCCCCATGTATGCGATCGCAGAAAACCGCAGGTCAATTCAGACCTGCGGTTTTCTGCGTTTCCGGGTTATTCGGGTCTCTGAAGACCCGATAACCCGGAACAGGATGGTGATGGTGGTGTGATTTCACTCCACCAATCACCATCCAGCGATCCTGAGTGGTGATGGTGACATCACCACTCAGGATCGCTTTCTGATTGGTCTGTGGGCGGTCCGGCGGCAGATTCAAAAGAGGCAGGCGCCCCTCTCCTCCTCCTTTTGTGTTCCGGAGCCGGAGGAGAGAGGAGCTGCCTGCACGTGTCTGCTGCCACCGCTGCACCGCTGCCTGCACCCGATCTGTGCCCCCCCAGGACCCGATCTCTGCCCCCAGCACCCCATCAGGTACATAGGGACAGCTAGGGAAAGTTTGGTTTAGGCAGGGAAAAAAAAAGGGAAAGGTAGTTTTTTTGAACTTTTATTGCATCACCCCAGTTAGGGTGTCTGGGGTCCACAGCACAGCTGTGTGACCCTAGACCCCCCAGGGGTGCTGCCACTTGCCCCCCTCCCCCTGCCACTTGCCCCCCCCCCACCTTTTTTGGGGTTTTTTTTTTTTTTTTTTTTTTTTTTTTTTTTGAGTTCGCTGACTGTGGCCGGCACTTAGCGTCCGGCCACTGTTAGCGCATCGCACACCCCACCGCTGATCAACTTCGGACGGTTGATCAGCAGTTTAGAATTTTTTTCCCCACATTTTTTGCCCTTTTTTTAGTTAGTTTATTTATTTTTTCTGTTAGTTTTAGGGTGAGTTCGTGAACACCCGTGCCCCCTCACACACGCACACCAAATAAAGAGTTACACACACGCACATATACACGCAGACACACACTCCCCTATGGCCCGCCGGACGTTCTCGGCCGAGGAGGCATACGCCCAGCTTGCCTCCGAGTCCGAGAGTCCCAGTGAGGATGAGGATGACCCCACATTCCTGTTGTCATCCGCATCCTCCTCATCATCTAGCGATGATGATGAGCCCCCAAGGCGGCGGAGACGCCGCCAGGCGGAGCAAGGGGACCGCCATGTTAGGGACCCTGTGGCCCACACTAGTACGAGCAGCTCTGGGGCTCGTACTGGTTTCCCGGCCCACCAGTTAAATCCACCGGAGCACCCTGCCGGTGAACTTGTCTGGTGTAGCCCAGAGCGATACGAGCCCGTGATTCCCGATTTCGTAGGCCAATCAGGAATCCATATTTCCACAGTGGGCTACACTGAATATTACTTTTTTTGTCATTTTTTCAGTGACCCACTGGTAAATCTGATGGTGGAGCAGACGAATCTGTACGCCCAACAGTTCGTCGCTCAACACCCGGGCTCCTTTTTGGCCAGGCCCGGTGGCTGGACGCCGGTCAGTGCAGCCGAAATGAGGACATTTTGGGGCCTCGTGCTGCATATGGGCCTGGTCAAGAAACCCAGTGCCAGGCTGTACTGGAGTGGGGACGTCCTATATCAGACCCCACTTTACAGTACAGTTATGACACGCTCCCGGTTTGAGGCCATCCGGAAATGTCTGCATTATTCCGATAATGCAGCATGTCCACCCCGAGGTGATCCTGCCCATGACCGTCTGTACAAGATACGGCCGGTCATCGATCACTTTGGGGCCAAATTCATGGAGGCCTATGTACCTAGAAGGGAGGTCGTGGTTGATGAGTCTCTCATTGCGTTCAAGGGGAGACTCATTTTCCGCCAGTATGTGCCTTCCAAGCGGGCGAGGTATGGCGTGAAGCTATACAAAATTTGTGAGAGTACCTCAGGGTACACTTACAAATTTCGTGTATACGAGGGGCGAGATTCCCGGATTCAACCCCCAGAATGTCCCCCCACTCTGGGTGTTACCGGGAAACTTGTGTGGGACCTTATGCACCCACTGCTGGATAAGGGTTACCACTTGTACGTGGATAACTTTTATACCAGTATCCCCTTGTTCCAGTCCCTTGCCGCCAGATCCACGTCCGCTTGTGGGACCGTGCGGAAAAATCAACGCGGCCTCCCTGCCCACCCCCTCCAGGTACCTATCCCCAGGGGTGAGACCCGTGCCCTTACCACTGGAAACCTGTTGCTGGTCAGGTATAAGGACAAGAGGGATGTCCTTATGCTGTCCACAATTCATGGTAACGGCATCACCCCTGTCCCTGTGCGAGGTACCGCGGCAACGGTCCTCAAGCCCGATTGTATCGTCGCCTACAATCGGTATATGGGAGGAGTTGATCTCTCGGATCAAGTCCTCAAGCCATATAACGCCATGCGCAAAACCCGGGCATGGTACAAAAAAGTTGCGGTCTACTTGGTGCAGGTTGCCATGTACAACTCTTTTGTACTATCCCGAAGCGCTGGCAGCACAGGGACATTCCTCCAGTTCTATGAGGCAGTCCTCAAGGCCCTGATCTTTTCGGACCGGGAAAGAGCAGGCCGGAGTACCTCGGGAACTGTAGGCGCCCGGATCGTCCCTGGCCAACACTTTCCAGGTGTGGTCCCCCATACTGGAAAGAAGGGACGAACCCAAAAAAAGTGCAGAGTGTGTCGCAGGAGGGGGATACGGAAGGACACGACTACTCAGTGCGACACATGCCCCGATCATCCGGGCCTCTGCATTGACGGTTGCTTCAGGGAGTATCACACTTCCATGGAGTACTAAATTTATATCCCAATTTAGCACTGACATCGGATAAAAAAAAATGGTTCTCAGACTTGAGACACCCAAAAAAACTAAAATAATTTATTAAAAGTATACATATTAGGTATTGCCGCATCGGTAATAATCTCCTCTATAAAAATGCCCCATGACCTAACCCCCCAGATTAACACGGTCCAGAAAAAAAAAAAAAAGGTGCAAAAAAAGTTTTTTTTGTCACCTTACATAATAAAAAGTTTAATAGCAAGCGATCAAAAAGTCATATAGCCCCCAAATTAGTGCCAATAAAACCGTCATCTCATCCCGCAAAAAATGAGCTCCCACATAAGATAATCAGATAAAAAAAAATATAGAAAATGACTCTTAGACTTTAGAGATACAAAATTTTTTTTAGGGTATCAAAAAGGATAATATAGTCTAAAACCTAAATAATTGTAAAAAAAAGTTGACTTATTAGGTATCGCCGCGTCCGTAAGAATCTCCTCTATAAAAATACCCCATGACCCAACCCCCCAGATTAACACAGTAAAAAAAAAAAATAAAATAGGTGCAAAAAAATTTTTTTTTTGTCACCTTACATAACAAAAAGTTTAATAGCAAGCGATCAAAAAGTCATACAGCCCCCAAAATAGTGCCAATAAAACCGTCCGCTCATCCCGCAAAAAATGAGCCCCCACATAAGATAATTGGCTAAAATAAAATAAAAAAAATGACACTTAGACTTTAGAGATACCCAAAAAAAATGTTGTATCAAAAAAGATAATATAGTCAAAAACCTAAATAATTGTAAAAAAAAAGTAGACTTATTAGATATTGCCGCGTCCGTAAGAATCTCCTCTATAACAATATCCCATGACCTAACTACCCAGATTAACACGGTTAAAAAAAAATAAAAAAAACGGTGCCAAAACCGCTATTTTTGGCACTTTTCCATTTCAGTCCGTTTTTTCCGGTAACAAAACAAGGGTTAACAACCAAACAAAAGTTAAAATTTATTACCCTGATACTGCAGTTTACAGAAACGCCACATTTGTGGTCGTAAACTGCTGTATCCGTAAAAGGGAGGCCGCAAAAGGAAAGGACCGACATGGTTTCTGGAAGGCCGATTTTGATGGCCTTTTTTATTGACACCATATCCCTTTTGAAACCCCCCTGATTTCCCCCTAGAGTAAAAACTCCCTAAAATTGACCCCATCTAAGAAACTACACCCCTCAAGGTATTCAAAAATGATTATACAAACTTTATTAACCCTTTAGGTGTTCCTCAACAGTTAATGGCAAATGGAGATGAAATATCAGAATTTCAATTTTTGGTAACCTTGCCTCACAAAAATGTAATATAGAGCAACCAAAAATTATATTTGCCCTAAAAATACTCCCCCAAAAAATGCCACCTTATCCCGTAGTTTCCAAAATGGGGTCACTTTTAGGGAGTTTCGACTCCAGGGGTGCATCAGGGGGGTTGAAACAGGACACGGTGTAAATAAACCGGTCCATAAAAATCAGCCCTCCAAAAACCAAACGGCGCACCTTTCACTCTACGCCCCGCTGTGTGGCCGTACAGTAGTGTACGGCCACATATTGGGTGTTTCTGTAAACGGCAGAGTCAGGGTAATAAAGATACAGTCTTGTTTGGCTGTTAACCCTTGCTTTGTTAGTAGAAAACATGGGTTAAAATGGAAAATAAGGCAAAAAAATGAAATTTTCCAATTTCATCCCCATTTGCCAATAACTCTTGTGCAACACCTAAAGGGTTAACGACGTATGTAAAACCAGTTTTGAATACCTTGAGGGGTGTAGTTTCTTAGATGGGGTCACTTTTAGGGAGTTTCGACTCCAGGGGTGCATCAGGGGGGTTGAAACAGGACACGGTGTAAATAAACCGGTCCATAAAAATCAGCCCTCCAAAAACCAAACGGCGCACCTTTCACTCTATGCCCCGCTGTGTGGCCGTACAGTAGTGTACGGCCACATATTGGGTGTTTCTGTAAACGGCAGAGTCAGGGTAATAAAGATACAGTCTTGTTTGGCTGTTAACCCTTGCTTTGTTAGTGGAAAACATGGGTTAAAATGGAAAATAAGGCAAAAAAATGAAATTTTCAAATTTCATCCCCATTTGCCAATAACTCTTGTGCAACATCTAAAGGGTTAACGACGTATGTAAAACCAGTTTTGAATACCTTGAGGGGTGTAGTTTCTTAGATGGGGTCACTTTTAGGGAGTTTCTACTCCAGGGATGCATCAGGGGGCTTCAAATGGGACATGGTGTAAATAAACCGGTCCATAAAAATCAGCCCTCCAAAAACCAAACGGCGCACCTTTCACTCTATGCCCCGCTGTGTGGCCGTACAGTAGTGTACGGCCACATATTGGGTGTTTCTGTAAACGGCAGAGTCAGGGTAATAAAGATACAGTCTTGTTTGGCTGTTAACCCTTGCTTTGTTTGTGGAAAACATGGGTTAAAATGGAAAATAAGGCAAAAAAATGAAATTTTCAAATTTCATCCCCATTTGCCAATAACTCTTGTGCAACATCTAAAGGGTTAACGACGTATGTAAAACCAGTTTTGAATACCTTGAGGGGTGTAGTTTCTTAGATGGGGTCACTTTTAGGGAGTTTCTACTCCAGGGGTGCATCAGGGGGCTTCAAATGGGACATGGTGTAAATAAACCAGTCCATAAAAATCAGCCCTCCAAAAACCACACGGCGCACCTTTCACTCTACGCCCCGCTGTGTGGCCGTACAGTAGTTTGCGGCCACATATTGGGTGTTTCTGTAAACGGCAGAGTCAGGGCAATAAAGATACAGTCTTGTTTGGCTGTTAACCCTTGATTTGTTAGTGGAAAACATGGGTTAAAATGGAAAATAAGGCAAAAAAAGAAATTTTCTAATTTCATCCCCATTTGCCAATAACTCTTGTGCAACACCTAAAGGGTTAACGACGTATGTAAAACCAGTTTTGAATACCTTGAGGGGTGTAGTTTCTTAGATGGGGTCACTTTTAGGGAGTTTCTACTCTAGGGGTGCATCAGGGGGCTTCAAATGGGACATGGTGTAAATAAACCAGTCCATAAAAATCAACCTTCCAAAAACCATACGGCGCACCTTTCACTCTACGCCCCGCTGTGTGGCCGTACAGTAGTTTACGGCCACATATTGGGTGTTTCTGTAAACTGCAGAGTCAGGGCAATAAAGATACAGTCTTGTTTGGCTGTTAACCCTTGCTTTGTTAGTGGAAAAAATGGGTAAAAATGAAATATTAGACAGAAAAATGAAATTCTCAAATTTCATCCCCATTTGCCAATAACTCTTGTGCAACACCTAAAGGGTTAACAACATATGTAAAATCACTTTTGAATACCTTGAGGGGTGTAGTTTCTTAGATGGGGTCATTTTTGGGTGATTTCTATTATGTAAGCCTCGCAAAGCGACTTCAGACCTGAAATGGTCCCTAAAATTTAGTTTTTGTAAATTTCAGAAAAATTTCAAGATTTGCTCCTAAACTTCTAAGCCTTATAACATCCCCAAAAAATAAAATATCATTCCCAAAATAATTCACACATGAAGTAGACATATGGGGAATGTAAAGTCATCACAATTTTTGGGGGTATTACTATGTATTACAGAAGTAGAGAAACTGAAACTTTGAAATTTGCTAACTTTTCAAAATTTTTGATAAATTTTGTATTTTTTGGTGCAAAAAATAAATATTTTTTTGACTTAATTTTACTAGTGTCATGAAGTACAATATGTTACGAAAAAACAATGTCAGAACGGCCTGGATAAGTCAAAGCGTTTTAAAGTTATCAGCACTTAAAGTGACACTGGTCAGATTTGCAAAAAATGGCCTGGTCCTAAGGTGTAAAAAGGCAGTGTCCTTAAGGGGTTAAATGTCATATAGCAACTTAAGATTATCACAGTGAAATCTGCCCTCCAAAATCCACATGGCGCTCCTTTCCTTCTGCTCCCTGCCGTATGCCTGTACAGCAGTTTATGACCACATGGAGGGGTGTTTTATTTGGCTGTTAACCCTTGATGTGTTACAGGAAAAAATGTATTAAAATAAAAAATCTGCCAAAAAAAAGTTAAATTTAAAAATGTCATCTCCTTTTTCCTTTAATTCTTGTGGAACACCTAAAGGGTTAACAAAGTTTGTAGAATCAGTTTTGAATAACTTGAGAGGTGTAGTTTCTACAATGGGGTCATTTATGGGTGGTTTCCACTATGTAAGCCCCACAAAGTGATTTTAGAATTGAATTGGTCCTTAAAAAAGTGGGTTTCGGAAACTTTATTAAAAACTTAATCATTTGCTTCTAAAATTCTAAACCTTATAAGATCCTAAAAAATAAAACTACATTTACAAAATGATGCAAACATGAAAGTGGAAATATAAAGTAATAACTCTTTTATCTTTATCTTTTATCACTATCTGCCTTAAAAATAGATAAATACAAATTTTGAAAATTGCAAATTTTTCAAAATTGTTGGCAAATTCAGGATTTTTTAATAAATAAAGGTGAATTATATCGACTATAATTTTTCACTATCATGAAGTACAATGGATTCTGAAGTTATTACCACATAAAGTGACACATGTCAAGTTTCCAAAAAACTGCCTGATCCTTAAGGTAAAAATGGCAAGGTCCTTAAGGTGTTTTAGAGTATCTAGTTTGTCCCTCATTGATTGCCAAAGCCATAGCCAACAATTCCAATATGCAGGAGATATGCTTTGTGGTTAATGTGGTTCGTCTTAGACTCCAATTTCCATAGGAGCTGACCCTCACTTGCCCATCATGTTCCTGGGGTAATAGTTAACAGACACTATAAAATGCTGTCTGTATAATTAAAACAGGAGGTTATAAACTGGATACACCAACATGAACCAAGCACCTTATTAACTTAAAGGACTTTTGTTGTTTCTTTCCCCACCAGTAATGCTGGGCTAACCTTTCCCATTTGGTGTAGTTGTTCCCCCAACTTGTGAAGTGGGGCATCAATTCTTGCAGAATTATATTTGAAGAACCAGCTACTCTGTTATCATATGCTTTTTAAACAAACAGAGTTGCCTTTTTTTAACTGAGAGGCTTTGGGGGGTCTTCTGGGCAACTTCTACATCTATTATGGAGACTGTCTACTGAGATGTGCTTCTTTTTGTTTCTGTGAAAAATGTACGCAAATTAGCATGTCTAACATCAGGTGGCATGAGAAAGATTCAGATTTCATTTATTTTTTTTTTTTGTTTTTTGGGTCAGGAAAGGTAATTTAAATATTTCCCAGAAACCCAAAGATATGCAAATTACCTTTTCAGCAGAAGTGAGATTTGCTAATTTGTACACATTTTACCCAGAAACCCAGAGCAGTGTTGCCTTGTATACAATACTTCTAAAACATATTACAGATGTAATAGCGTTAACGCACATGCTTTATAACAGGCATACTCAACCTGTGGCCCTCCAGCTGTTGCAAAACTACAACTCCCAGCATGCTCGAACAGCCTACAGCTATCAGCCTACAGCAGTGCATTGTGGGAGTTGTAGTTTTACAACAGCTGGAGGGCTGCAGGTTGAGCCTGCCTGCTTTATAAGATGTGTTTTCTAAACTAAATGTTTTAAGCAAACACCTTCAATTGCTTTTCAATGGCTTTTGTTTCAAGATAACTCGAAATTTGAGTTAAGAGTTTAACCCTGTAGGTGCTCTCCATTACAACAAAAAGTTCCCACCAGACAATGCATACTTTATATTAGAGAGAGTCATATTAGTATTTTTCGCTCTCTCCTTCGTGTCTGTTAGAATACAATTTTTTTATACATTTGTAACAAAATTAGAATCAATTTGCTCATCTCTAATATATAGGGATTAATACAACTATCAATACCTTTGTCTGTCATCTGATAAAAGCTGATACTTAATGATGTCATCCTTTATTCTTCTACAGGTATTAAAGAGAAGATCGTGTTTTCCAAGGGTTATTCTATTGAAGTGAACTCCAGTGTCAGTGTACAGAAAGGTCTTAGTGTCTCGATTCCTTGTAAATTCACTGCTGCCGATACAAATACATTCAGTAATTCCTTTGGATACTGGAGAGAGCTCTATTCAGAGTCTATCGTAGCCACTAATGATGAATCCAGTGCTGGGCAAAAAACAAACTTCAAACTGACGGGAAATCCAGATTCTGGAGACTGCACCCTGACCATAACTGATGCCAGGAGAGAAGATGAGGGGGTATATTATTTCCGATTTCAAGAAAGCAAAGACGGTAAAGTGAAATATAATTATTACAAAGAAGTGACCACCACTATTAAAGTCACTGGTAAGTGTGAGCGAATGTGTGATATCACCAGATATCGCTGTGATGTAGAGGTGCAAGAGGCTAAACATGCCATAAAGAAGTAATACCTGATAAAGCCTTACTGTACCTCGACGAGACAAATAAGATCAGGTTTGGGAGATAAGGAGAGAACCATAAATGTAGAACTAACCTTATTTGTGAAGTACTCACTCCAAGTGTATCTGTTAATGATTCACCAAATACAGGTCCTTCTAAAAAAATTTGCATATTGTGATAAAGTTCATTATTTTCTGTAATGTGCTGATAAACATTAGACTTTCATATATTTTAGATTCATTACACACCAACTGAAGTAGTTCAAGCCTTTTATTGTTTTAATATTGATGATTTTGGCATACAGCTCATGAAAACCCAAATTTCCTATCTAAAAAAATTAGCATATTTCATCCGACCAATAAAAGAAAAGTGTTTTTAATGCAAAAAAAGTCAACCTTCAAATAATTATGTTCAGTTATGCACTCAATACTTGGTCGGGAATCCTTTTGCAGAAATGACTGCTTCAATGCGGCGTGGCATGGAGGCAATCAGCCTGTGGCACTGCTGAGGTGTTATGGAGGCCAGGAGGCTTCGATAGCGGCCTTAAGCTCATCTAGAGTGTTGGGTCTTGCGTCTCTCAACTTTCTCTTCCCAATATCCCACAGATTCTCTATGGGGTTCAGGTCAGGAGAGTTGGCAGGCCAATTGAGCCCAGTAATACCATGGTCAGTAAACCATTTACCAGTGGTATTGGCACTGTGAGCAGGTGCTAGGTCGTGCAGAAAAATGAAATCTTCATCTCCATAAAGCTTTTCAGCAGATGGAAGCATGAAGTGCTCCAAAATCTCCTGATAGCTAGCTGCATTGACCCTGCCCTTGATAAAACACAGTGGACCAACACCAGCAGCTGACATGGCACCCCAGACCATCACTGACTGTGGGGACTTGACACTGGACTTCAGGCATTTTGGCATTTCCCTCTCCCCAGTCTTCCTCCAGACTTTGGCACCTTGATTTCCGAATGACATGCAAAATTTGCTTTCATCCGAAAAAAGTACTTTGGACCACTGAGCAACAGTCCAGTGCTGCTTCTCTGTAGCCCAGGTCAGGCGCTTCTGCCGCTGTTTCTGGTTCAAAAAAGGCTTGACCTGGGGAATGCGGCACCTGTAGCCCATTTCCTGTACACGGGGGCTCTGGATGTTTCTACTCCAGACTCAGTCCACTGCTTCCGCAGGTCCCCCAAGGTCTGGAATCGGTCCTTCTCCACAATCTTCCTCAGGGTCCGGTCACCTCTTCTCGTTGTGCAGCGTTTTCTGCCACACTTTTTCCTTCCCACAGACTTCCCACTGAGGTGCCTTGATACAGCACTCGGGAACAGCCTATTCCTTCAGAAATTTCTTTCTGTGTCTTACCCTCTTGCTTGAGGGTGTCAATGATGGCCTTCTGGACAGCAGTCAGGGCGGCAGTCTGACCCATGATTGCGGTTTTGAGTAATGAACCAGGCTGGGAGTTTTTAAAAGCCTCAGGAATCTTTTGCAGGTGTTTAGAGTTAATTAGTTGATTCAGATGATTAGGTTAATAGCTCGTTTAGAGAACCTTTTCATGATATGCTAATTTTTTTAGATAGGAATTTGGGGTTTTCATGAGCTGTGGCCAAAATCATCAATATTAAAACAATAAAAGGCTTGAACTACTTCAGTTGTGTGTAATGAATCTAAAATATATGAAAGTCTAATGTTTATCAGTACATTACAGAAAATAATGAACTTTATCACAATATGCTAATTTTTTTAGAAGGACCTGTATATAAACACACACATGTATTATAAATTCAATCTTTATTATTTTAAATATATATATAAATGCATAATTGTGGACAGATTACATTAATAGCAGTGATTACAAGACAATACTGCAACAACACGAACGGTTCCCCCTTACATCATTCCTGCTGGCGACAGTACAATATTTGCAGGATCTATGCACAATACCAATAATACTGTTGTACCGCCACTAATGACCGGTGGATTACGGATTACCTAGGCGTACTACCATGTATATTATCATAGGACAGCTCAATACATAATGACACTACATGACCTATGTGTTCTAATATCAACAGTGAATTCACATTATCCAATCAGAGGTATCAGAAAGATGCAATAATTATACAGTATATGCATGTGTGGTATAAAGCACAAAACATAACATAAAAAACCCCTCTTGTCATAAATAGCTATAAATGTAAACCTCTATTAAAGTCTCCCAAAAGAGGATGCTTGCATATCCATAATCTTATTATAACATCCATAAATACTTAAATGGCAAAAAGGGGCACATAAGCCATGGTTCAAAAGAAGTGTAACACTTACATAGCACAGAATAGTATATACCAGGAGTAAGGGGAGTTTCATCGGCCGAAGCTGTGGAGTCACGTGGCAGATACAAGTGATTCACAGAAATACCACCATTCTAAAATATAACCTTTAATATTATTATATAAAAGTCAATACACCCTTATAAATACAAAAAATGTAATAATAATACTAAATAAGAAAATAAAATCTAAATCTAGGTGTGGTAGTAGAACCCTTCTGAGGCTGTTGTGTAAGGGTTAGAATAGGTTAGTGGGGCCTATAGGGATGGATGTCCCTGACTCTGGCCCTGATTCCCTGATAAGGGCGATCCCGTTTCTCGTGCCTCCTAGTGACCCTGAAAGGACCCTAGCAAGGGAGGAGATCAAAAATTGATTACCCTGATTGAAGACCTATACTAAAGTACAAAAAATAATAAATAGAACAATATAAGTACCCAAAAGTTAGTGACAGTGAATATCCTAGTGAATATCAAATTAGTAGAAGTATAGAATAGTGAAGATGTTCAATACAGTCTCTACGCGTTTCTCCTAGTTATTGTCAGGCTCATCAGGGGACAGAATTGATCATGGAATACCCAACACCAGAGTACTTAAGGTAATATTATATACAATTTAGTTAATTTATTTTTTACTATTTTTGATTCTTAATAAAATCATGAAAGAAAACCACTGGCTCCGATGAATGTGGTTTCACTACCAGCACAATAACTGGTTAGTTAATCCAAGGAAATTCCTATCATGCCGGTTATGGATTAGGAGATAAGGGTCAAATAAATGTAATCCAATCAAGAGTGACCCCTATATCTCATACTCCAAGATATGGCTGAATTACGGTATAACAATTTATATATACACATGTATATCCCGCACAGAACATTAGGGTCGGTTCATAAATCATAAGTCCAAAAATGACTGTATCTATAGGGCCTAGAGAATGGTATAGTGGAGATACGACTATCACCTATGGCATAGAAATTAAGAATACTTGGCCAGTTCTATAATGAATATCGATCTATATAAATAATAAGACATACAATGTTGATATATAGTGCGGCATAGTAACAGTCAGATAGTGCTGTTATAGTAGGCGGTACTTGCGTCCCCTAGGAAAGGGTAGATGGGCCATTGATGGTGTCCATAGGTTAGGAAGCCAGTGTCTGCTGGAACATCCTGATAGCGCTGAGATGTAGTAGCGTCCGGCAGGTAAGGTAGCATGGAGATGCCGACGTTGTTACCTTTTAAGCAGTGCTTCCGGGTATCGGATAGGATCGGGAGCCCATGTGATCTGTATGACGTATGACGTCTTACGTCAGACGCCCCCACGTGACCGGGTGAGTTTCGTAGCCGCGCATGTGACCTGATGAGGTCACAATGCCGGGCACGTGACTGGGTGGAGCTAAAGGTCCGGAGCGTGGTAACTAGATGGCGTGTAGTAATCACCGCTATCACATGACTACAAATGCCGGTCATGTGACTGCTAATCGGTACCAGGGGAAAGTAAGTGGGGAACGGAGGACGGGGAGTAATAGAGGCGCAATTAGTATAACCAAAGGGAGAAAATGTCTTCCCCAGGATAATGCAGTGGGAAGCAAGAAATTTAAAATACAATGTGACAATAAAAAAAGTTTTAAGTAGACCAGATGCAGATGTATGTATCTGTAAATCATTATATTCCTAATTGATAGGTTGCCAGTGGATAATTAGATTAACATCAGGGTAACTGACTGATATATATATATATAAGGATCAAATATGGAGGGGTTAGCCTCCCAGTCAACATATGTTGTACTATATAGACGATAGATTGATCCTACAAGATAGAAAAGGCCTCAAATGAAGCACGCAAAATCTATATTCTCATTTAGTCCGGCTGGTGCGACAGTATTTAATCTGAAGATCCATCTGGATTCTTTCTGTTTTAATAATTTATCTAAGTCCCCACCTCGCTTGGACATTTAAGAAATGGATACTTTTAGTGGACCCTGCATGACTCATCCACACATGTCTTGATATCGGTTTATCCTGTTTGTTACGAATATCCCCGACGTGTTCAAGGATACGCTTTTTAAACATTCTTTTAGTTTTGCCTATATATTTGAGTCCACAGTCACATTGGGCCATATAAATAATCCCAGAGGTATTACAATTGGCAAAGCTACGGGAGTAAAAAGTCCGATCTGCCAGGCTGTTCATGAATGTTTTACCTGGGGCTATAAATGTGCATACTTTGCATTTACCGCACTTAAATGTGCCCACCTGTCTATTAGACAACCATGTGTTCTTTTCTGGGGACTCAAAGTGACTGTGGACCAATGTGTCGCCTATATTGCGTCCACGTCTATAGGTGATCGCCGGGTTTTCAGGTAAAACCTGCATTAGGTCAGGGTCTGTCTTTAGAAGGGACCAATATCGATTTAGGATGTCTCGGACTTGTCTAGACTCTGAGTCGAAGGTACCAATAATTCTGATTTGATCTTGAGAGTTTGTTTTTTTGGGTTGCGGTTGAAGTAGGGTAGTACGGTCCTTTGAATTGGCCCAATCCCATGCTTTAAACAGGCATGGATCTGGGTAGCCCCTCTGCTTAAACCGATCAAAGAGTTTAAATGCTTTGTGTGTGAAGCTTTGATTGTCAGAGCAGTTCCTCCGAACTCTTAAAAACTGGCCTTTAGGAATGCCCCTCTTTAGGGGGATGGGGTGAAAACTGTCCCAGCCTAAAAGACCATTGGTGGAAGTCTTTTAGACTCTTACAAGACAAACATCCAAAAAATTGATGGTGTTGCGGTGTATTTCAGAGGTGAAAAACAATCCAATATGATAAGAATTAAGGGTGTCCATAAACTGTTAAAATTGACTAGCTGTGCCTGACCAGAGTAATAAAATATCATCTATGTACCTGGACCATAATGTGATGAATCTGGTCCAGGATAACATAGATTCAGAGAATACGACCGGGTCCTCCCACCAGCCCAGGAGCAATTTGCGTATGTGGGTGCACATGGGCTACGCATCGCAGTGCCCCTGAGCTGGTGGTAGAAGCGGTCCTCAAATATGAAGTAATTATGTGTCAGCACAAAATTAAGAAGTTGAAGGGTGAACTGATTATGTTGATATAGATCCATTGATCTGGAGTCCAGATAATATTTGACTGCTGATAAGCCCTTGTTGTGGGGAATAGAAGTGTAGAGATCTTCTACATCTATTGTGGCTTTTCAGACAAAGAGTTCATTCTATCTAATATAACTACCCCCTCAGTCAAAACCATCTTTAAAGACCTGTATGACATTCACAAGGAATATATCAGCGTGGTGGGAGATTCAATCCTTGGACAATTATATAAAAAATTAAATCGTCCCTAGTGGTCTTGGAATATATGTCCAGATTGCTGCTTTACCCTGATTGACAAGTCTCAGTCAACTTGGCCCTTACCAGGTCAAGAGGTTGTCTCTTGGGACTTGATGTGTCAGGGTGACCCTGCTGGATCAATCTCCAGGGATGGTAGTTTTCAGGTAGACCACAGTAAAGCCACGATTCTGGTCAGCTGTAAAACTGAGTCCATGGCTTCACTCAGCACACAGAGCTCCAATCTGCAGGCAGCAGGAAACCAGAAATTACACTCCTTAAAATGTTCAAGAGGTTTCCTCTGAAAGCACCCGTGGCATTGTAATTAAGGCTACTCTCACACTAGCGGCACGGACCCCCGCAGGTTGTTCCATCGGGTAAACAGCCTGTCGGATCCGTCCTGCCTCTAGTGAACGTGTGCCCCCGGACTGCCGCTCCGTGCCCATTGACAATAATAGGGGCAGGAAAAGAGTTCCGACGGAGGCACCGAAGCCCACGACGAGAGGCTGCCGGAATAAATGTCGAACATGTCGTAATTTTATTCCGGCAGCCTCTCGCCGTGCGCTGCCATGCCTCTGCCAGAACTCCACCCCACCCCCATTATAGTCAATGGGGACGGAGCGGCAGTCTGGGGGCACACAGCCCGCTGGAGGTCCGTGCCGCTAGTGTGAAAGTAGCCTAAGCGGTGATACCTGCTTGACTGAACAAAGTTACATAGTATGTAAGGCCGAAAAAAGACATTTGTCCATCCAGTTTGGCCTGTTATCCTGCAAGTTGATCCAGAAGACAGCAGTTCACATCCCTTCAAAGCTTCTGTTAGGGTAGGTGCACATGGAGGATTTTGTTGACAACACAATCCTCTGCGTGTCCCACATCAGAAATTATTTGTATATTATTTTAACCCCTGATTAACCCCTGAAAGGCCTAAATTGTAGCCTCAGATGCCGCAATCAGCGATGAACGCGGCATATAGTGGTTCAATGGGGGGGGGGAGCGCAATTGCCGTTCCCCATTATTGCATCTGCTACATACAAACAGGGGTGCACCTAGTTTTTCTGCTTCCTGAGGTGAAAACTGAAACAGCGCCACCCCCAATGCCAATTTCTTAACCTAAACCCTTTGCCACAATGAAAGCGCTCATTGCCCATGGCCCTTCCGCTGCCCCCCTCTTGCCCCTATCTAGTGCTGCCTGAGGTGATTGCCTCACCTGGCCTCATTGGTGGTGCGCCCCTGCATACAACGAAATGCGCTTTGTGACAAATTACTTTGTGATTAATCAAATTTCTTAGTGAAATTCGGTGAAGAAACCAAATCTCATTTTTCATAACTTCACTCATCTCTAGTTATCATCACCCAGGGGCAAAAAGAAATAAGACTTCTCTCCAAGAGAGCAGCCACGTTACACCACGTTATACCCCTTCGTATGAATGTTCCAATACATATAGACATGTACTATAGTTAGTGAGATTAGGCTGAGCTTTAATAAGGAAAGAAATAGATAAGAATTACAAATGAGAGAAGCTCAAGATTTCTGTTGATTATTTGATGCATGTAATATCTGATATGTAATAATTCCACCCTTTAACCTTCTGCAGGTCTCACACCTCAGGTCGTACATATTCCATACTATTCTATCACAGTGGCTTCCAGTGTCGAGGTACAGGAGGGTCTCTGTGTCACGATTCCTTGTAATTTCACTGCTGACTATAGAAATACATTCAGTGATTCATTTGGTTACTGGATGCGGATGCCTAAACAACCAGAATATGTCGTAGCCACTAATGATAAATCCAGTGCCGTGCAAAAGACAAACTTCAATCTGATGGGCAACCCAGATTCCGGAGACTGCACCCTGACCATAACTGATGCCAGTAGAGAAGATGAGGGGGTATATTATTTCATATTTCAAGAAAGTAAAGACAGTGAAGTGAAACATAATAATTACAAAGTGACCACCGCTATTAAAGTTACTGGTAAGTGTGAGCGAATGTGTGATATCACTAGATATCGCTGTGATGTAGAGGTGACTACACCCTGACCATAACTGATGCCAGGAGAGAAGATGAGGGGGTATATTACTTTAGATTTCTGGAAGACGAAAACAGTGAAGTGGAATATTGTTATCATGGAGAAATGTCCACCTCTGCTACCGTGACTGGTGAGTGT
Source organism: Bufo gargarizans (assembly GCF_014858855.1). Lineage (NCBI taxonomy): Eukaryota > Metazoa > Chordata > Amphibia > Anura > Bufonidae > Bufo > Bufo gargarizans. Next base: position 721,908,740 of record NC_058081.1, on the reverse strand, counting down.
GAGCGAATGTGATGTCATCAGATACCGCTGTGATGTAGATGTGCACGAGGCTACAACTAATACAATAAGGAGCACCTCCTGAAGCTTTACATGCTTCTATACTCCCTTCTACTGAGACAGCCACCATCATCATGGGCAGCTTCAATACCCCCATATGTCATTCGGCCCCTTTACAGTGATTCTCTTCGGCCGCTCACTCTTGAATCTCCTTATACCTTTGGCATCTGCCACGTGCACATGACCACCTTTTCTAGCTCTCTTTCTATTGGCCTCCCTCAGTCCTGGAACTATTACATTTTTTTTACAGTTATACCCTTATACAAAAAAGAGGGTATACCATATTTATAGAAGGAAGGGGGGCTTCCTTCTATAAATATGGTATATCTAATGTTATTGTCATATTATTATCACATAATGTCATTTATTTACAGTATAGCCGATTGATAGTTTTTTTTTTTATTACAGTTGAACAGAGTCCAGTAGAATTTATGTTAGTTCAGTCAAATTTCATAAATGGATTTTCATGAACTTTTTAGGAAAAAAATATAGCAACTGGATAGAGTTCAATATAATAATGGCTGGTCCTATGGAAAAAAAAATTACATGGGAGATACTCCCACCAGTAATGATCACATCATTTCTACCACTGCTTCCAAAACCCGAGCTTGTCCTAGGTCTGGCACCAACAGAGTCCACTGCTGCAATATGTAGCAACTGAGATTAGGCAAACTAGTCTGCGTTAAACAGAATTTTTCTAATATCATTTTCAACAATGTTTCCCCCCAGAAAAATGCACAATTGGACACAGTCTGCGGCAAAAATATATGCTGCCAGTGATCCTAGAAAAAAAACCTCTTTTTTGTATAAGGGTATAACTGTAAAAAAATGTAATAGATCCAGCACTTTTTAATTACAGCAATAAAAAAACTCCATTGTGTCCCTGTGGGGGGTGGCACGTTTCTCGCAGGGCTTGATGAAGAGCAATCTGCATGAAATCCGTCCCTCAAGGACACCTTGAGAATTTTTAATTTTTTATTTAAATAATACATTTTATTTTAAATTCCAAGGTGCTGGATCTATTGAAAATTTGTTACTAAAGTCTCTCATGACCCTAGATCTGGGAGATTCATCTGTGCTGCCTTTTTCTTCATATTACCGCAGTGTCTGGATTACACAAATTTAGGGTGAGCTATGCAAAAAAATATATTTTGGTTTTCCTTATAACTGTAAAAGCTTTGCCACAGGTTTTTGGAAACAAAAAGGCACAATTGAGCAATGTCTGCAGCAAAATATCTGCTGCCAGTGACGCTGGGAATACACTTATTTGTACACTTATTAGATGTAGAAAATTTGCAACAGGTTTTTGGAAATAAAAGGTGCAAAGGCACAATGAAGGCACTAAAATATACAGTATGCCGCCTGTAATGGGGGAAAGTACAATTATTACCCGTAGAAGTGTTGCAACAGGTTTTTGAGTGAAAATAGACTAGCTTTATTTATGTCCCAAAAACTGGACCAAACTGCACCAAATTGCATATAGGTAAGTCAAGTGCTTCCAAAGGTTTTAGTCTGAGTTTCAGCTCTCTGGGACCTTCCATTTTTTCAGCATTTTGGGGACACTGCGGATATCACTGTTATGGGTGCACTGTGGATGTGTCACCGCCAGACATCTGAGAAGCTCTGACAGACGTTCTTCAGAACCTCCTGCTTGAGGTTCTTTTGTTTTGCTTTCGTTTTGTCATCTCGTTTCCCTCTCTCAGCTGTCATCTAGTTGCACTGATTGCATCCCTTTAAATCCCCTCCCATACTGCATCACTTTGCGGTTTATACAACTTCCTGGAGTGTGTACATTCTGGATGCTACAACTGATACTTCTACAGATAAGTCTGTTCATTAATTTATGTTTTCCTGTTTGCTTGATCCTAGGTGACCCTGACTCCCTCCATATTAAGTGTAGGGAGCCGGTGGTCGTGTCCCCTCACTATTATAGGGTGTTCAGGTGTCAAACAGTCGAGGCATGAGGGCATGCAATTTTCTATCATAGAGATCTTTGCATGGGCTGAGAAGACAGGGAGAGTTTTAGGGCTTAAATAGGGATCACCCTTTTGTTCCTTAGTTTCGGATCAAGCCAGTCGGATCCTTATTTGTAACTTCTTGTTTTCTGTTACACCATCCGTGACATTATAAACCGCCAAAACCGTCTTAAGCATAAATCCGGTTTCAACCTTGATTGACCGCATTTAGGGTCTTTCACTGGAGGTAGCAGATCTCCGGAAAACTGTCTCTCAGTTTGAGCTGACCGTTTCTGCTTGCGTTCATGGAATTTGTTCTGAGCCTAACATCTCGCTTCCGGATACGTTCTCCGGGGGTAGGGAGAATTTTGTTCACTTTAGAGAGGCTTGCAAACTCCATTTTCGCCTACTTCCCCATTCCTCTGGTGATGAGGAGCAAAGGGTGGGGATCATCATCTCGCTGCTCAGGGATAACGCTCAGTCTTGGGCCTTTTTGCTGCCGGTGAGTCTAGACTACGTCTTTTATGCCAGGGTAAACAGTCCGCAGAGATATACTGTTCAGAATTTTGGAGATGGGCAGCTGATACTGGTTGGAATGATGCTGCACTCCGAAGTCTATTTTGCCATGGTCTTTCAGAGGGATTGAAAGATGCATTTGCCTTTCATGAGAGACCTACCTCCTTGGACTCTGCCATGTCTCGGGCCGTTCGTATTGACAGGCGTCTTAGAGAGAAAGGAGAGATCACTCCTTCCTGTCATACTCAGTCCAAGGACAGTGCGGCGGTCTCATTCAGTGCGCAGGGGTCTCACTCTCTCTCAATCCCCTCTGAGCAGGAGCCCATGCAGCTGGGTTTGCTTGCCTCTGACAATAGAAGATTCAGCTCCTAGAGGAGGGTTTGTTTCTGTTGTGGAGGTATAAATTATTTGGCAAATGTTTGTCCCTCTAGGAGATTCAGGCAGTTTTTTTAGAGTAATAAAGTGGCACAAGAGAGCAAGAATATTTTTTGTGAGATTTTTGTAGATAGTGGAACAGCTGTCAATCTCATTGATAATCAATTTGCTATAACACATGGTTTCCAGGTAGGCACTTTAGGAAAGGATATACCTGTTTTTGCTATTGATTCCGCTCCACTTTCTCAGAAATCGTTAAAGGGCATAGTTCACAATATCCGTTTGATTGTGAGTGATACTCATGTTGAGGATGTGTCATGTTTCGTCCTAAGCGGGTTGCCTACTCCTCTAGTGTTGGGGCTACCCTGGCTCACTAAACATAACCCCACCATTGATTGGCAAGCGAGGCAAATAAATGGTTGGAGTGACTTTTGCAGAGAGAATTGCCTCACGACATCTGTTTCTGAGGTTTCTACTAAGACTGTACCATCTTTTCTCTCTGAATTTTCAGATGTGTTTTCTGAGAGTGGTGTTCAGGAGTTGCCCCCTCACAGGGAGTATGATTGCCCTATTAATCTCATCCCAGGCGCCAAGCTGCCTAAATCTCGTTTATACAATCTCTCCCAACCTGAAAGGGTCGCTATGCGTGCTTATATCTCTGAGAGCCTGAGAAAGGGACACATACGACCCTCGAAGTCACCTGTTGCCGCTGGTTTTTTCTTTGTTAAGAAAAAAGATGGTTCTTTAAGACCATGTCTGGATTTCAGGGAGCTGAACAGTATCACAATTCGTGACCTTTATCCGCTTCCTCTGATCCCGGACCTGTTTAACCAGGTTGTTGGGGCTAAAGTTTTTTCCAAGTTGGATCTAAGAGGGGCATACAACCTGGTCAGGGTCAGAGAAGGAGACGAATGGAAGACGGCCTTCAATACCCCTTAGGGCCATTTTGAGAATTTGGTTATGCCTTTTGGTTTGATGAATGCTCCAGCCGTCTTTCAGCATTTTGTGAACAGCATTTTTTATCATTTAATGGGGAAATTTGTACTAGTGTATCTAGATGACATTTTGATTTTTTTCTCCTGATTTCAAAATTCATAAGGACCACCTACGTCAGGTCTTGCTCATCCTGCGGGAGAATAAATTGTACGCTAAACTGGAAAAATGTGTGTTTGCGGTTCCAGAAATTAAATTTCTGGGGTTTCTTCTCTCCTCTTCTGGTTTTCGCATGGACCCCGAGAAGGTCCGCGCTGTGCTTGAGTGGGAGCTGCACTGATGCGTTTTTGGGGTTTTGCCAATTATTACAGTAAGTTTATTTTGAATTATTCCTCTGTTGTTAAACCACTCACTGATATGACTAGAAAGGGGGTAGATTTTTCCTCCTGGTCGGTAGAGGCGCGTAAGGCCTTTTCTAGTATCAAAGAGAATTTTGCTTCCGCTCCCATCTTGGTACAACCTGATATCTCTCTGCCCTTCCTAGTTGAGGTGGACGCTTCTGAGGTGGGTGTGGGTGTGGTCTTGTCTCAGGGTCCCTCTCCTGCCAAATGGCAACCGTGTGCCTTTTTCTCGAAGAAACTCTCCTCCGCAGAGAGAAATTGCGATGTTGGAGATAGGGAGTTGTTGGCCATCAAGTTAGCTTTTGAGGAATGGCGCCATTAGCTAGAGGGAGCCAGCCACCCTATTACCGTGTTTACCGACCATAAGAATCTGGCCTACTTGGAGTCAGCCAAGCGTCTGAACCCGAGACAGGCCAGATGGTCTTTGTTCTTTTCAAGGTTTAATTTTGTTGTCACCTTTCGCCCTGGGGTTAAGAATGTGAAGGCAGATGCTCTGTCACGTTGTTTTCCGGGAGGTGGGAATTTTGAAGACCCGGGTCCCATTTTGGCTGAAGGTGTGGTGGTTTCTGCTCCTTATCCTGAATTGGAGGCAGAGGTTCAGGCAGCCCAGGCAGAGGCTCCTGATCTTTGTCCTTCTGGGAGGTTGTTTGTGCCTCTCGCTTTAAGACACAAGGTTTTTAAGGAGCACCACGATACTGTCCTTGCTGGGCACCCGGGGGGTAGAGCCACAGTGGATCTCATCGCTCGGAGATTCTGGTGGCCGGCGCTTCGTAAGTCGGTTGAGGGTTTTGTGGCACCCTGCGAGACCTGCGCTCGTGCCAAAGTCCCTTATTCACGGCCATCAGGTTCTCTTCTTCCGTTACCCATTCCTTCCCGTCCTTGGACACATCTGTCCATGGACTTCATTACGGACCTGCCTCGTTCCTCGGGGAGACTGTGATTCTGGTGGTGGTGGACGTTCCTGGCGTTTTAGCAAAATGGCGCATTTCATTCCTTTTCCTGGGTTGCCCAATGCTAAGACGCTGGCACAGGCATTTATTGATCACATTGTCAAATTCCATGGTATTTCTTTCAGACATAGTCTCTGGTAGGGGCACGCAGTTTGTTTCCAGATTCTGGAAGGCTTTCTGTTCTCGCTTGGAGGTTCGGTTGCCATTCTCTTCTGCTTTCCACCCGCAGTCGAATGGCCAGACAGAGCTCGTCAATCAGAATCTGGAGACATATCTGCGCTGTTTTGTGGCGGAGAATCAGGAGGATTGGTGTTCTTTTTTGTCCCTTGCTGAGTTTGCTTTAAATAACCATCGTCAGAATTCCTCTGATAAGTCACCATTTTTTGGTGCATATGGGTTTCATCCGCAGTTTGGGACATTCTCTGGAGAGGGGTCTTCTGGTTTACCTGATGAGGAGAGATTTTCCTCGTCTTTGTCATCTATTTGGCAAAAGATTCAGGATAATCTAAAGAGCATGAGTGAGAGATATAAGCGTGTGGCGGATAAGAGACGTGTGCCTGGTCCGGACCTGAATGTTGGTGATCTGGTGTGGTTGTCTACTAAGAATATCAAATGAAGGTTCCCTCCTGGAAGTTGGGTCCTAAGTTTATTGGGCCTTACAAAATCTTGTCCGTCATCAATCCTGTTGCCTACCGTCTTGATCTTCCTCAGACTTGGAAGATCCATAATGTTTTCATAAGTCCCTATTCAAATCTTATGTCCAACCCATTGTACCCTCCTCTTTGCCTCCTCCTCCGATTGTGGTTGATGGTAATACTGAATTTCAGGTCTCTAGGATTGTGGATTCTCGTGTTGTCCGCGGTTCTCTCCAGTACCTCGTTCATTGGGAGGGTTATGGTCCTGAGGAGAGGATGTGGGTCCCAGTGACGGACATTAAGGCCACTCGTCTCATCAGGGCTTTCCATAGGTCTCATCCTGAGAAGGTGGGCTCTGAGTGTCCGGAGTCCACTCGTAGAAGGAGGGGTACTGTCACCGCCAGACATCTGAGAAGCTCTGACAGACGTTCCTCAGAACCTCCTGCTTGAGGTTCTTTTGTTTTGCTTTCGTTTTGTCATCTCGTTTCCCTCTCTCAGCTGTCATCTAGTTGCACTGATTGCATCCCTTTAAATCCCCTCCCATGCTGCATCACTTTGCGGTTTATACAACTTCCTGGGGTGTGTACATGCTGGATGCTACAACTGATACTTCTACAGATAAGTCTGTTCATTAATTTGTGTTTTCCTGTTTGCTTGATCCTAGGTGACCCTGACTCCCTCCGTATTAAGTGTAGGGAGCCGGTGGTCATGTCCCCTCACTATTATAGGGTGTTCAGGTGTCATACAGTCAAGGCACGAGGGCATGCAATTTTCTATCATAGAGATATTTGCATGGGCTGAGAAGACAGGGAGAGTTTCAGGGCTTAAATAGGGGTCACCCTTTTGTTCCTTAGTTTCAGATCAAGCCAGTCGGATCCTTATTTGTAAGTTCTTGTTTTCTGTTACACCATCCGTGACAGGATGTCACTGTTATGGGGACACTGTGGAGGTCACTGTTATGGGGCAGTGTGGATGTCACTGTTAGGGGGACACTGTGGATGTCACTGTTATGGGGACACTGTGGAGGTCACTGTTATGGGGCAGTGTGGATGTCACTGTTAGGGGGACACTGTGGATGTCACTGTTATGGGGACACTGTGGAGGTCACTGTTATGGGGGCACTATGGATGTCACTGTTATGGGGCACTGTAGAGGTCACTGTTATGGGCGCACTGTGTATATCACGGTTATAGGGGCACTGTGGAGGTTACTGTTATGGGGGTATTATGGATGCCACTGTTATGGGGGCACTGTAGATGTCACTGTTATGGGGGCACTGTGGAGGTCACTGGTATGGGGAGCACTGTGGATGTCACTATTATGTTGGCTCTGTAGATGTCACTATTATGGGGACACTATGGCTGTCACTATTATGGGGCCTCTGTGGATGTCACTTTTATGGGTACACTGTGGATGCCATTGTTTGGGGGCAATGTGGTTGTCATTGTTATGAAGGCACTGTGGAGGTCACTGTTATGGGGGCCTCTGTGAAGTCACTATTATGGATGTCACTGTGGATGTCATTGTGATGGTCTGCTGTGGAGGTCACTGTTATAGGCTGCTGTGGAAAGCACTGTTATGGGTGCACTGTGGAAGTCACTTTTATAGGGTGCTGTGGAGATCTGTGTTACTGGGTAATTCTGTATTTATATATATTATTACGTTAATCAGGCTACCTTCCAAAGTATATATTCCTAATCCGTCTTCACTTACAATTTCACCCATGCATCTTTTATACTTTGGAACTTCTTTCTCCAACACTTAAAATTTTTCCCACAATCCTAACAATTAGAAGCCACATGGAAACATAGAAACATAGAATGTGTCGGCAGATAAGAACCATTTGGCCCATCTAGTCTGCCCAATATACTAAATACTATGGATAGCCCCTGGCCCTATCTTATATGAAGGATGGCCTTATGCCTACCCCATGCATGCTTAAACTCCTTCACTGTATTTGCAGCTACCACTTCTGCAGGAAGGCTATTCCATGCATCCACTACTCTCTCAGTAAAGTAATCCTTCCTGATATTACTTTTAAACCTTTGCCCCTCTAATTTAAAACTATGTCCTCTTGTAGCAGTTTTTCTTCTTTAAAATATTCTCTCCTCTTTTACCTTGTTGATTCCCTTTATGTATTTAAGTATTTGTTGTAAGCAGATTGTCCCCTCATGCAGATCTGACAGAAGAACCTGTCATCTCGGATGTTGGATCACTGATTGCTAGTGTAAATAAGACAGTGACCTGCGCTCCCTTAAGAAACTGCCCAGGGAATTCCTTAGCTTTCCAATGGAAGAAGAGTAATGTGGCTGAAATCTGGAAGAATTCATCTACAATTACATTTACCCCATCTATAGAGGATGACCAGGAAACAATCACATGTGAGATGACAAGCTCCAGTGGGAACACAACTCAAAAACACATTTATCTTGATTTTGACTGTAAGTACATATTGGTTTTACAGATATTCTTCAATCTTCAATTTTTGCCTCTTAAGCTTCCTCAAGTTCTTTGCACCAAGCAATGGCTACTATTCTTTCAATTCATATAATTTGTCAATATCATGTTGAAAAAACTGATCTTTTCTCACTTCCAACGAGGTTGTCCAACTGAAAAATTTGAAATAAAATTAATTAAACATATAAAGAATGACTAGAAAGAATAAAAGTCATAATAACCTTACCGATCTGTCACTTCTCCTGCTCAACACTTTTCCATTCCCCCACTGGTCTCTGCTTCGTAGTCTTTCTCACAAGAAATGTGACCATTAATCCAATTACTGGGCACAACAGTGACCAACTTCATCCAGGGACTTGCTTAATGGTCAAATTATTATGTTAGGTAGTACCAGGAATTACAGACCTGTGGTGGAAACAGAAAGAATCCAGATGATAGTAGCTGGGGATAAATGAGGTGACTGTGACTTCTATCATCTTTTTCTCCCATACTAAGCATCTCTAAAACATATTAACCAGCCAGACAATCCCTTGAATACAGAAGGAGGGAGAAGCAAATTTCTTGAAATCTGTTTTGGGTACAAATCTAAGAAATTGCTAAAAAATTCAATTCAGGTCCAAATAGATTTGGTAAATAGTTATTTGATGCTCTGACGCTTCCTAAGACTATTTTATTTTAAATAAAATAATATTATTTAATGTAACAATTAGTGATTAGAGTTGACCGAACACCTGGATGTTCGGGTATGAGAAGTTCGGCCGAACTTACCGGAAATGTTCGGGTTCGGGATCCGAACTCGACCCGAACTTCGCCCCGAACCTGAACCCCATTAAAGTCAATGGGGACCAGAACTTTTTGGCACTAAAAGGGAAATGAATTAAAATTAAAATAAAATAAATTAAAATTAACCAATATCAATTGGAGAGAGGTCCCATAGCAGAGAATCAGGCTTCATGTCACCCACCACTGGAACAGGCCACTGTCAGATATTTAGGCCCCGGCACCCAGACAGAGGAGAGAGGTCCCATAGCAGAGAATCAGGCTTCATGTCATAGCAGAGATTCAGGCTTCATGTCACCCAACACTGGAACAGGCCACTGTCAGATATTTTTAGGCCCAGGCACTCAGACAGAGGAGAGGTTCATTCAACTTTGGGTTGCCCCGCAATATAATGGTAAAATGAAAATAAAAAGAGGATTGAATGAAGTGCCCTGGAGTACAATAATATATGGTTAAGGGGAGGTAGTTATAAATGTCTATTCTGCACAAGGGATGGACAGGTCCTGTGGGATCCATGCCTGGTTCATTTTTATGAACGTCAGCTTGTCCACATTGGCTGTAGACAGGCGGCTGCGTTTGTCTGTAATGACAACCCCTGCCGCGCTGAATACACGTTCAGACAAAACGTTGGCCGCCGGGCAGGCCAGCACCTCTAAGGCATAAAGGGCTAGCTCTGGCCACGTGGATAATTTGGAGACCCAGAAGCTGAATGGGGCCGAACCATCAGTCAGTACGTGGAGGGGTGTGCACACGTACTGTTCCACCGTGTCAGTGAAATGTTGCCACCTGCTAACACGTTGCGTATCAGGTGGCGGTGCAGTTAGCTGTGGCGTGTTGACAAAACTTTTCCACATCTCTGCCATGCTAACCCTGCCCTCAGAGGAGCTGGTCTTGACACAGCTGCGTTGGTGACCTCTTGCTCCTCCTCTGCCTTCGCCTTGGGCTTCCACTTGTTCCCCTGTGAAATTTTGGAATGCTCTCAGTAGCGCATCTACCAACGTGCGCTTGTACTTGTGCATCTTCCTATCACGCTCCAGTGTAGGAAGTAAGGTGGGAACATTGTCTTTGTACCGGGGATCCAGCAAGGTGGCAACCCAGTAGTCCGCACACGTTAAAATGTGGGCAACTCTGCTGTCGTTGCGCAGGCACTGCAGCATGTAGTCGCCCATGTGTGCCAGGCTGCCCAGAGGTATGGACAAGCTGTCCTCTGTGGGAGGCGTATCCTCATCGTCCTGCGTTTCCCCCCAGCCACGCACCAGTGATGGGCCCGAGCTGCGTTGGGTTCCATCCCGCTGTGAACATGCTTCATCCTCATCCTCCTCCACCTCTTCCTCATCCTCGTCCTCCTCGTTGTCACAACCAGACAGCTGAGAAGCTCTGACAGAGGCCTTTCAGAACCTCCTCCTTGAGTTCTCTTTGTTGTGCTGTTCAGTTCCTCATCTCGTTAGCCTCTCTCAGCTGTCATGGAGTTGGACTGATTGCATCCCTTTAAATTCCGCCCCATAATGCATTACTGGGCGGCTTATACTACTTCCTGGAGTGTGTGTGCATGCTGATCTTGTTTTCCAGTCTGCTACAAAGTTAAGTGCTGACAAGGTGACCCTGACTCCCTCCGTGTCTGGTGTAGGGAGCCGGTGGTCGTGTCCCCTCACTATTGTAGGGTGTTCAGGGGTTATATAGTCGAGGTACGTGGATATGCAACCTTCCACCTCGGGGATCTTTGCATAGGCTGAGCAGCCAGGGAAAGTCTCAGGTCTTGTGCAGGGGTCTCCCTTTTGGTTCCTTAGCTTTGGATCCACTCAGTCATATATGCATGTTGCTTTGTCTTGTTTCCTGTACACCGTCCGTGACACTCGTCCTCCAGTAGTAGGCCCTGTCTGGCCACATTTGTACCTGGCCTCTGCTGTTGCAAAAAAAATCCCTCTGAGTCACTTCTAAGAGACTGGCCTAAAAGTGCTAAAAATGACCCCTCTTCCTCCTCCTCCTCCTCCTGGGCCACCTCCTCTTCCATCATCGCCCTGAGTGATTTCTCAAGGAGACATAGAAGTGGTATTGCAACGCTGATAATGGCGTCATCGCCACTGGCCATGTTGGTGGAGTACTCGAAACAGCGGAACAAAGCACACAGGTCTCGCATGGAGGCCAGTCATTGGTGGTGAAGTGGTGCTGTTCCGCAGTGCGACTGACCCGTGCGTGCTGCAGCTGAAACTCCACTATGGCCTGCTGCTGCTCACACAGTCTGTTCAGCATGTGCAAGGTTGAGTTCCACATGGTGGGCACGTCGCATATGAGGCGGTGAGCGGGAAAGCCGAAGTTACGCTGTAGCGCAGACAGGCGAGCAGCGGCAGGATGTGAACGCCGGAAGCGCGCACAGACGGCCCGAACTTTGTGCAGCAGCTCTGACATGTCGGTATAGTTGTGAATGAACTTCTGCACCACCAAATTCAGCACATGCGCCAGGCAAGGCATGTGCGTCAAACCGGCTAGTCCCAACGCTGCAACGAGATTTCGCCAATTATCGCACACCACCAGGCCGGGCTTGAGGCTCACCGGCAGCAACCACTGGTCGGTCTGTTGTTCAATACCCCGCCACAACTCCTGCGCGGTGTGGGGCCTGTTCCCCAAACATATGAGTTTTGGAATGGCTTGCTGACGTTTACCCCTGGCTGTGCTGAAGTTGGTGGTGAAGGTGTGTGGCTGACTGGATGAGCAGGTGGAAGAAGAGGAGGAGGAAGCCGAGTAGGAGGAGGAGGCTACAGGAGGCAAAGAATGTTGCCCTGCGATCCTTGGCGGCGGAAGGACGTGCGCCAAACAGCTCTCCGTCTGGTGCCCAGCCGCCACTACATTTACCCAGTGTGCAGTTAGGGAGATATAGCGTCTCTGGCCTTGCTTACTGGTCCACGTATCTGTGGTTAGGTGGACCTTGCCACAGATGGCATTGCGAAGTGCACACTTGATTTTATCGGATACTTGGTTGTGCAGGGAAGGCACAGCTCTCTTGGAGAAGTAGTGGCGGCTGGGAACAACATACTGTGGGACAGCAAGCGACATGAGCTGTTTGAAGCTGTCTGTGTCCACCAGCCTGAATGACAGCATTTCATAGGCCAGTAGTTTAGAAATGCTGGCATTCAGGGCCAGGGATCGAGGGTGGCTAGGTGGGAATTTACGCTTTCTCTCAAATGTTTGTGAGATGGAGAGCTGAACGCTGCCGTGTGACATGGTGGAGATGCTTGGTGACGGAGGTGGTGGTGTTGGTGGTACATACTCTGTTTGCTGGGTGGCAGGTGCCAACATTCCTCCAGAGGCGGAGGAAGAGGCCGAGGCAGCAGCAGAAGAGGTAGCAGGGGAGCCTGAGTGAATTCCTTGTTTTTAAAGTGTTTACTCCACTGCAGTTCATGCTTTGCATGCAGGTGCCTGGTCATGCAGGTTGTGCTAAGGTTCAGAACGTTAATGCATCGCTTCAGGCTCTGATGGCACAGCGTGCAAACCACTCGGGTCTTGTCGTCAGCACATTGTTTGAAGAACTGCCACGCCAGGGAACTCCTTGAAGCTGCCTTTGGGGTGCTCGGTCCCAGATGGCGGTGGCCAGTAGCAGGCGGACTCTCTTGGCGGTGGATGTTCTGCTTTTGCCCACTGCTTCCTCTTTTGCTACGCTGTTGGCTCGGTCTCACCACTGCCTCTTCCTCCGAACTCTGAAAGTCAGTGGCACGACCTTTATTCCATCTGGGGTCTAGGACCTCATCGTCCCCTGCATTGTCTTCCACCCAGTCTTCCTCCCTGACCTCCTGTTCAGTCGGCACACTGAAGAAAGACGCAGCAGTTGGCACCTGTGTTTCATCATCAGAGACATGCTGAGGTGGTATTCCCATGTCCTCATCATCCTGAAACATAAGTGGTTGTGTGTCAGATCATTCTATGTCTTCCACCGCTGGGGAAGATCTAGGTGGATGCCCTTGGGAAACCCTGCCAGCAGAGTCTTCAAACAGCATAAGAGACTGCTACATGACTTGAGGCTCAGACAGGTTCCCCGATATGCACGGGGGTGATGTGACAGACTGATGGGCTTGGTTTTCAGGCACCATCTGTGCGCTTTCTACAGAAGACTGGGTGGGAGATAATGTTGTAAACGTGCTGGATCCACTGTCGGCCACCCTATTGACTAATGCCTGTATCTGCTCAGGCCTTACCATCCTTAGAACGGCATTGGGCCCCACCAAATATCGCTGTAAATTCTTGCGTCTACTGAGACCTGAGGTAGTTGGGACAGAACGTCCACGTCTTCTCCCAGCACCAGAGGGTCCACTAACACCACCACGACCATGTCCACGTCCGCGTCCCTTACTAGCTGTTTTCCTCAATGTTACCGTTCACCACAATAAGAAAAAAATTATTTGGCCCAATGTATTGAATTCAAATTCAGGCCTTTTTTTACAGGCACCTAACACTATCTGGCTATCTATTTAGGTACCGTATTACACTAATACAGGCACAGCAGTAATCACAGATTTAGCTGAATATAAATTGTAGGCCTATTATTTAGGCGCTGGGTGACAGGTATACGTTTACGGACAGAATTAGACTTGGAAATGCACGGTAGCGTGTGAAGTTATTGAGGATGTCCCTTTCCGCACCTTCAATCTAATATACCCTTTTATGGATAGATTTAAACTTGGCCTGCTACAGCAGAAACCACTTATTTAGGGAATTGCTAATTTGGGAATTGTATTTCAACCCAGAAAAAAATATATCCTTTGCCAGACAGCAGACAGTATTACAATTGGCTGGCCACAGCTGAAACACCAGATTTAGGGTACTGCTAAATTGTATTTTACCCCTCAATAAAATAGCAAGATGTAGGATATAGCAAAAAAAAAAACACACTATTGATGGTTAAATGTACTTGGTGGCAGCTTGTGCTGGCGCACCACAAGACACAATATGGCCGCCGATCACCCCAGAAAAAAGTGACAGAAAAACGCTCTGGGCAGCCTTAAAACAGTGAGCAATTAAATAGCAGAGGTTGAATGATACACAGCTGTAGATCGATCACTTCAGTAAGTGTTTTTGAAGACTAAATCACTGCCTAAGCTCGCCCTAACAGCAGCAGCTGCAGCCTATCCCTACACTGATCAGAGCAGAGTGACGGGCGGCGCTACGCGACTCCAGCTTATATAGAGGCTGGGTCACATGGTGCACTGACCAATCACAGCCAAGCCAATAGTAGGCATGGCTGTGATGGCCTCTTGGGGCAAGTAGTATGACGCTTGTTGATTGGCTGCTTTGCAGCCTTTTTAAAAAGCGCCAAGAAAGCGCCGAACACCGAACCCGAACCCGGACTTTTACGAAAATGTTCGGGTTCCGGTCCGTGTCACGAACACCCCAAAATTCGGTACGCACCCGAACTATACAGTTTGGGTTCGCTCATCCCTATTAGTGATGATCGAGAACCAAAGTATTTGGGTGTTTGGCCCAAACGCATTGCTATATTTGTGTGCTCGGCGGAGTACCCGAGTATAATGGAAGTCAATAGGAGACAACCAGGCGCCCCCTGCTCTGAAAAGTGGAGGGTGCTTGGTCTATTGGAAAAAGTCAGAAAGTGACAGAAACACCACCTAAATGGATCGGGAACAGAATGGGGATGATGTCTGGATGAATCTTGGACTCCAAGGTCGCTGCTGGGAACCATGTTGTCCGAGTTGTACGCCACTTTGACAGACTGACAAAAATATGCACAAAACCCCCCAAAAAATCAATTTTACAGGAAAAATTATTAGGAAACATTCATTCCTGTATATTCAATTGTATATAAAGTGCAAGTGCTGAAAAAAATTGCAAGCAAGAGGCACTCTGAAACAGCCTGTATATCACATAAAGGAGGGCCTCATTCACATTGTGGTACAATTGTTCAGGTAGTGGGACTCCTACTCTCATAAAGCCTATGCACTAAGTGAAAGGGCTGCCAAAAATTACAAGGAACCGGCACTACAATACACCCTTTATTACACATAAAGGAGGGCATCATACACACCCTTGAAAAATTATGATTGATGTCCATCTGGTGACCCTCAAAAACATTTGGAGCAAGGGCCTGCTGATCTGACCATCTAAAACCTTAGGGGCGAGGGCCTGCTGCCGCATTGGTGAATCTAGATAACCTCTGGGCGATTGCACGTCCCTGTGACGTCCACGATCCATTTAAATATCTGCCCTATAAGCTTTCGATGTTCTTTTCTGCGCCTACCATGGTGATCACGGGTAACGGGGAATCAGGGTTCCATGCCGGAGAGGGAGCTTGAGAAAGGGATACCACATCCAAGAGAGGTCAATGGCTGAAATCTGATTGGCTGTTGTTGCCTTGACACTTTTTTTTCCCTAAACGTGAACCACCCATTGAGGGTGGGTCAAGTTATTAAACCAGAAGCATTCAAGGAAGGCAGCAGGCGCGGGGCAATTACCCACTCCCGACTCGGGGAGGTAGTGACGATAAATAACAATACAGGATTCTTAAGATGCCCTGTTATTGGAATGAGTAATAAAAAATTACAGGGAATGTCACTGATGAATTTTGGATGAGGAAACGTTATACAGGAGAGGCCCTGCTGTCGCTTAGTTGACTCTAGATAACTTCTGCCTGATCGCATGTCTCCGTGACGTCCACGATCCATTTTGATATCTTCCCTATCAACTTTAGATGTTCTTTTATGTGCCTAACATGGTGACTACCTGTAAGGGGGAATAATTGTTAGATTTCGGAGAGGGAGAAAAACTACTACTTCAAACTACTACTTCAAAGCAAGGCAGCATGAGTTGCGGGCCTGCAGGTGAGATGACGCTCTAATACATTATATGCGAGGGCTTGCAGCTGAGCTGACCCTCTAAAACATTAGGGGAGAGGGAATGCTGGTGAGCTGACGCTCTAAAACATTATATGCAAGTGCCTGCTGGAGAGCTAGCGCTCTAAAACATTATATGCTAGTGCCTGCTGGTAAGCTAACGCTCTAAAACATTAAATACTAGTGCCTGCAGGCAAGCAGATGCTGTAAAACATTATATGTGAGTGCCTGCAGGCAAGCCGACGCTCTAAAACATTATATGCTAGGGCCTACAGGTGAGCAGATGCTGTAAAACATTATATGTGAGTGCCTGCAGGTGAGCTGACGCTGTAAAACATTATATGCGAGTGCCTGCAGGTGAGCTGACGCTGTAAAACATTATATGCAAGTGCCTGCTGTTCAGCTGACCCTATAAAAAAAATTTGTTGAGGGTCTGCAGTTGAGCTGACCCTATAAAAAAATTTGAGTTGAGGGCCTGCAGTTGAGCTGACCCTATTAAAAAAATTAGAGTGGAGGGAATATATACAATCTTGATGAGGAGGAGTAAGAGAAAACAAGATTTAACCATACAAACTCCATCCGTATACTCTTTTTGTGTGGTGGAAAAGGTGCATGGGAATACACTACAGTAGATTGAGTACATTATAAATGATAGATTGAAATTGCCTTTATGTTCATCATCAGCTCATCTCTCCTCTGGTGGAGTTGAGAAGTCAGGGGCAATCAAGGCCTTGTTAATTTTTATCTGAGTCAACCTGTCATCATTGCCAGTGGACAAGCGGATGTGCTTATCTGTTATGATGCCACCAGCCGCACTAAATACACGCTCAGACAAAACGCTGGCGGCAGGGCAGGCCAGCACCTCTAAGGCGTAGAGCGCAAGTTCGTGCCACGTGCCCACCTTGGACATCTAGTAGTTGTAAGGCACTGAGGGATGATTTAAGACGCTGACACGGTCTGCTATGTATTCGTTCACCATCTTCCAAAACTTTTCCCTCCTTGTACCACTGGGCCGCACTTCAGGATGAGGTTGCTGGCGGGGTGTCATGAAAGTGTCCCATGCCTTGGAGAGTGTTGCCCTGCCTTCATTGGAACTGCTGTGTGTTCCTCTTGTCTCCCTTTCTCGGTTGCCTAAGGAAGTACAGACTCTGACGCCAGCATTGTCAGATGTAAAATTTTGGAGCGATCTCTTAACAAGTACCTTCTGGTATTGCACTGTTTTACTCATCCTCTCCACCACAGGAATGAGAGATGAGAAGTTCTCTTTGTAATGGGGGTCGAGAAGGGTGAACAGCCAGTAATCTGTGTTATCTAAAATGCGTATAACGCGAGGATCGCTGGAAAGGCAGCAAAACATGAAGTCAGCCATATGTGCCAGAGTACCAACATTTAAGACGTCGATGTCGACATCAGGATGACTCTCCATCTCCTCCTCCTCCTCTTCTGCCCATCCAGGCTGAACAGATGGAATTAAAGTTCCATGGGTACTACCCTCTGTAGCATAGGCAACTGTCTCCAGCTCCTCCTCCTCCTCCTCTTCATGGTCCAATTCACGCTGAGAAGACAAACTGAGGGTGGTATGGCTATCACCCTGTGTAATGTCCTCCCCCATTTCCTCGCCTGCCACATTCAGAGCGTCATCCTTAATTGTGAGCAGCGAGCGTTTGAGTAGACACAGCAGTGGGATAGTTTCACTGATATTAGCGTTATGGCCACTAACCATCTGTGTGGATTCATCAAAGTTTTTTTAAAACCTCACAGAGGTCTGACATCAATGCCCACTCCTCGCTTGTGAATAGTGGCAGTTGACTCGAAAGGCGATGACCATGTTGCAGCTGGTATCCCACAACTGCGCTCTGCTACTCACAAAGCCTGGCCAACAGGTGGAACGTAGAGTTAGACACAGTTTTCTGATGTAATTTATATTTATATTTTTCCCTATATCTGGGTCTGACAACAACACAAAGTATTAAAACATAATTCACAGATAACACCGTTGACAGCAAAAATGTGGATAGATTATGGGAAAAAAATAGTGTTTTCTGTATTATAATTTTTTCCCTATATCTGGGCCTGACAACCACACAAGGTATTCCCTATATCTGGGCCTGATAACCACACAAGGTGTTGAAGCGCAGATCACACAATTCACAGATTACACAGTTAACAGCAAAAATGTGGATTATGGAAAAATAATTACAGAAGGTATTGCTGCACAGATGTCACAAGTCACTGCAGACACCTTCTATATAGCAAAAGAATCGCTATTTCACAAAGTATAAAAAAATAATTTGAGTACAACTTTGCTCAATTAAATTGCTGCCACCACACACAATAGTCCTTAAAAGGACTTTTAGGTCTTTGAAATGTAATTCACTGGAATATATTGTGATCACAATCTCCCTACACTATCTGTCCCTTCCTAAGTGCAGCTCTCCCTGACTCGCAATGAGCCGAACCTGCATAATCGGGTGCTATATAGCACCCGATGACGCATTCCGGCCAGCCAATTACTGTAATGCCAGCAGCCAACATGGCTACTGGCATTACAGTGAGGGCAGTACTTGCCTGCAGGTGTATTGGCTGCTTAGCAGCCGGGAAAAAATGTGCGGGAAGGAGACTCGAAGGAGATATGCTGCTCGAGCACATGTGGTACTCGGCCGAGTACAGCCATGTGCCGAGCATAGCGATGCTCGAGCCGAACAGGTATTTGGCCGAGTATGAACTCATCACTACTGTACCAGGTCCAGCCGGTCACATGCCATGTACCCGGTGTTGTCCCTCTCCTCTGTTTCTGACCAGGGCCTCTACTCTCCTCTCGGGTCTTCAGCTTTAGACCATGCACTCCGTGGCTCTATAAGAGCCAATGTGCACCCCTTTAGTCTTCCTGCAAATCTTATCGCAAGTCA
This sequence comes from Bufo gargarizans, assembly GCF_014858855.1. Taxonomy (NCBI): domain Eukaryota; kingdom Metazoa; phylum Chordata; class Amphibia; order Anura; family Bufonidae; genus Bufo; species Bufo gargarizans. The sequence goes on along the minus strand of NC_058081.1, from coordinate 721,889,939 downwards.
CCTCTGCCTTCCCCTAGGGGGGTTCCTGAACTTTAGGCTTCTAGCTTGCTAGTTTACCCAGTGAAGGTGTGCTATTCAGACTGTCTGCCATGTATTGAACCTTTGCATTTTAACTGCTAGTGATGAGTGGCAGGGGCAATATTCGAATTTGCAATATTTCACTAATATTTTGTAGAATAATCGTCATATATTCGCGAATTCAAGAATTTGTTATCATTTTCGAAAATCGACAATTCTATATTCGCAGAAAGCACGCGCAGTACAGGTGTGGGTCTGCAGAATATAAAAAATGGCTTAATATGCAGATAGAGTTCTCCAATATATTTGCGATTGCGCTAATCAGCACTAATGATGCAAATATTTTGGCGAAATACGTGAAACTTCACATTTTAGCAGGTCTGACTACATACAGTGGGATGCGAAAGTTTGGGCAACCTTGTTAATCGCAATGATTTTCCTGTATAAATCGTTGGTTGTTACGATATAAAATGTCAGTTAAATATATCATATAGGAGACACACAGTGATAATTGAGAAGTGACATGAAGTTTATTGGATTTACAGAAAGTGCTATAATTGTTTAAACAAAATTAGGCAGGTGCAGACATACCACATGTCTGCACCTGCCTAATTTTGTTTAAACAATTATAGCACTTTCTGTAAATCCAATAAATTGCTTGTTGTCATTTTATTGATTCCAAAACCTTTAGAACTAATTATTGGAACTCAAATTGGCTTGGTAAGCTCAGTGACCCCTGACCTACATACACAGGTGAATCCAATTATGAGAAAGAGTATTTAAGGGGGTCAATTGTAAGTTTCCCTCCTCTTTTAATTTTCTCTGAAGAGTAGCAACATGGGGGTCTCAAAACAACTCTCAAATGACCTGAAGACACAGATTGTTCACCATCATGGTTTAGGGGAAGGATACAGAAAGCGGTCTCAGAGATTTCCGCCGTCTGTTTCCACAGTTAGGAACATATTGAGGAAATGGAAGACCACAGGCTCAGTTCAAGTTAAGGCTCGAAGTGGCAGACCAAGAAAAATCTCGAATAGACAGAAGCGACGAATGGTGAGAACAGTCAGAGTCAACCCACAGATCAGCACCAAAGACCTACAACATCATCTTGCTGCAGATGGAGTCACTGTGCATCGTTCAACCATTCGACACACTTTACACAAGGAGATGCTGTAGGCGAGAGTGATGCAGAGGAAGCCTTTTCTCTGCCCACAACACAAAAAGTGCCGCTTGAGGTGGGCTAAAGCACATTTGGACAAGCCAGCTTCATTTTAGAACAAGGTGCTATGGACTGATGAAACAAAAATTTAGTTTTTTGGCCATAACAAGGGGCGTTATGCATGGAGGAAAAAGAACACAGCATTCCAAGAAAAACACCTGCTACCTACAGTAACATATAGTGGTGGTTCCATCATGCTGTGGGGCTGTGTGGCCAGTGCAGGGACTGGGAATCTTGTCAAAGTTGAGGGACGCATGGATTCCACTCAGTATCAGCAGATTCTGGAGACCAATGTCCAGGAATCAGTGACAAAGCTGAAGCTGCGCCGGGGCTGGATCTTTCAACAACACAACGACCCTAAACTCTGCTCAAAATCCACTAAGGCGTTTATGCAGAGGAACAAGTACAACGTTCTGGAATGGCCATCTCAGTCCCCAGACCTGAATATAATTGAAAATCTGTGGTGTGACTTAAAGAGAGCTGTCCATGCTCGGAAGCCATCAAACCTGAATGAACTAAAGATGTTTTGTAAAGAGGAATGGTCCAAAATACCTTCAACCAGAATCCAGACTCTCATTGGAACCTACAGGAAGCGTTTAGAGGCTGTAATTTCTGCAAAAGGAGGATCTACTAAATATCTATTTCATTTCTTTTTTGTGGTGCCCAAATTTATGCCCCGGCCTAATTGTGTTTAAACAATTATAGCACATTTTCTGTAAATCCAATAAACTTCCTTTCACTTCTTAGATATCACTGTGTGTGTCTCCTATATGATAGATTTAACTGACATTTTTTATCGTAACAACCAACGATTTATACAGGAAAATCATGACGATTAACAAGGTTGCCCAAAATTTTGCATCCCACTGTATTACTGATTGGTGCACTATGTATTGTTGTGACATCACAGCACTATGTCTGTAGCATGTATGTATGGACAGCAGAACCTATCACACTACCTAACACTCTGCACTGCAACATCTACACTATATAACTATCTAACCTACACTAACTATCTCCCACTAACTATCTGTATTATATATATGAGCTAACTAACTAACTATCTAATGTAGTGTGGAAAGCACAGAGCACAGCACTGTCACTGCTCTCTTTCTCAGAACTTTTAAAAAACTGTAGAAAATGGCTGCTGGGGAGGCTCTTATATAGTAAGGGGTCGGCAACTTTCCTATTGGTTGCTGGGGATGTTGCTAAGCTCAGACAAAGACATTGCAGCCTTCTGATTGGCCCACAAGCTAGAAGCAGGGAGGGATCACGGGTTCAGATAAAAAAAAATCTAGAATATTCGGAAAAAAAAAACGAATATATAGCACTATATTCTAAATATTTGTGAATTCTCAAAGTGCCGATATTCACGATTAATATTTGCTATTCGAATATTCGTGCCCAACACTATTAACTGATACTCAGCTGCCTGCCCTGACCTCAGACTTGTGTGTTTGTGACCTCTGTAGTTCAGCTGCCAACTATACCAGGAGTAATCCAAGAGTAAGCAGTCTGGTGGGTCCCCTGCAGTGAGTACTAGATCCCTGTAATGGGGTTAAAGAGTGAAAACCAGGGGATTGCTGGGACAAAGCCCTTAGGGATAACACACAGCCAAACCAGTTATTTGGCACATTGGATCCACAACCATTGCCCATTACAGTGACTTTAAATTTATATACCTCATGACAAAATCTGGAAGACAGAATGTAGGTAGCTGTAGTAGTGCAAACAGCAGCGGATGCACCAGTCGTCCTGCCAGTAGTAGTGTCTAGTGTTGAGCATGAATATTCGGAGATCTGAAACAAAGGCCATACCACTCCTAATGGAATAAAATCCACTCCCCTCTTCTGACCCTGCTGGGATTCTATGGGCCTTTTCTCATAGAGATGAGGCTATGACTGCATATCTGAGGTTAATAGACATTACCGTCTACTGGATATTACCTTTTATACACTGGTTACTGAGAGAGTGCTTCCTACACACATTACTGTTTCATGTTCTTCACACATTATCAGTATTCGTGGTGGAAGCTGGTGAGGAACAGTTAACTAGCAACACATGGTCCTGTTCGTTCATTCTTTTGTTTATAAGTGTTATACCTGTCTTGTTATGTACTATATATTTACCTCAGAAAATTCTGGCCGACGGAATCCATAAAGATGTGTCATTTCCATAATTTTGCTTAGAACATACGAAACTAATATGTAACTGCTTATTTTGCTGAAATACTTGCACTTATTTTGTATGGAAATTCTCTTTTACTGGCAAGAATGGACAGAGATCTCAACAGACTCTTTAATTTGCAATTGTACATGTTAATGATTTGTATGCCTATAAAATTCTCTTAAATAAAGAATTTACAAAAAAAAAGAGCTTAAGGGCGAGGACAAAGGTTAAGAAAATAAAAATAAAAAAGAGACAAAATTGAATAAAGCCCTAGGAGACCTTAGTCACAGAGTAATGGGGTTAAAATATTTTTAGCCAAAAATGAGTAACATGCAATTATAAAAATAAATTGCTTCCGAAGGTGTACATAGTCTTTAAACATAAAAGTGAAAATGAAAGATCTGCTGATCACTGTAGTTCTGGCTTCTAAATCCTCTGGCAATTTTTCTAATTTAGGTGCATCTCCTAAGTTCTTTCTCCAGCGCATTAGACTTTTTCCCACCATGCAAACCTTTAGTAGCAAACTGAAATCCAACCTCTTCAAGAAACTGATAAACCCGTTACAAAACTATATAAACATCTTCTACCCTCATGTAGGTTTTACAGAAGAACCAGTCATCTCAGATTTTGGAACATTGATTGTTGGTGTAAATAAGACTTTGACCTGCGCTCCTCCAGGAAATTGCCCTGTGAAATCTTTAGCTTTCCTGTGGAAGAAGAGTAATGTGGCTGGAATCTGGACGAATTTATCTACAATTACCTTTACCCCATCTATAGAAGATGACCAGGAAACCATCACATGTGAGATTACAAACTCCAGGGGGAACACAACTCAAAAACTCATTCATCTTAATGTTGACCGTAAGTACAATACATATTAGTTCTTCACATTCGTCAATTCCCCAGCATTGCTTCGTAAGCTTCCACAAGTTTTTTACAACAAGCAATGGAGACTATTATTTAAGCTCATATCGTTTGTCATGTGGTAAATTAAACGTATAATGAAACATAGAAAAAATTACTTGTAAGAATTAAAGTAGTCATACTTACCTTACTGATCTGTTGCTTCTGCTCAGCTCTTCCCCACTCCCCCATTGGTTTTATCTTCCTAGCATTTCTTGACCCAGGAAATGTGACCACTAAGCCAAATACTTCTGCACAATGGTAACTCATTTCATCCAGGGACTGGCTTAGTGGTCACATTTTTATGTTGAGTAGGACCAGGAAGTAGATACCAGTGGGGGAAACAGAAAGAGTCTGGATGACAGTAGCCAGGGATCAATGAGGTGACTGTGGCTTCATCTTTTTCTCCCATAATCATCCAGACTATCCCTTTACCACCTACAACCCCTTACAAAAATTTTAAAGTAATGGAAATGTATAAAAATTCCTAAATGTTTCTTTCAGATGACTTCTAGTATCCATTCTTATTTTTGGTGGAACTTTAGAAAGTAAAATTCACCCTATAGGAGCTTACGATGAGATGACAGACCTCAATATCAAAATGTAACCGCTAGTTAACACAGCCATTACCAACTGGGATACAAGGGTCTTGTTTTCCCTCCTTTCCATGACCATTGGGTTGGTTCCCCCATACCCTTGCTTGTCACAGTTAAGGCGCCGCAGAGAAGTAATTAATTTACAGGTTCTCACCATCCTTTTAAAAGGATACAATCAATCTGGTGAAACAATATGGTCACAATCCTACAAATATTTAGACTTTTAGGAACAGTCATTAAAAATGATCCAAAAATGAAATGATATTTTCACAAAAAATGCTTGCTTTTTGCGAAGGAGAAGAGAAATATCATTTAGGGTTCATGCACACGAGTGTAATTGCTTAGTGTCTGTAGTGTAAACCACATTGACTTGAATAGGTCCACAATCAACAAGTTATGGCCAAAGATAGAACATATGCTATCTTTTTGTTAAATGGAGGCATGGACCCGAAAGCACATGGAAACCCCTTGGAGTGGTTTCTTGGGCTTCCGATCCGTGCCTCCACTCCGCAAAAGATATGTGAATTCCTATCTTTTGAAGTATCTTGCGGATTGCGGACTCATTCAAGTCAATGGGTCCAAATCCACACCACGGAGTGCACAAGGCCAATGCCCGTATATTGGGCCTAAGCAGTAGTGATGAGTGGCAGGAGCAATATTCGAATTTGCGATATTTCACAAATATTTTGTAGAATATTCGTCATATATTCTCGAATTTGCGTTTTTTTTCTTGATTGTGAAAATTGTCATTGTAACATTCGCGTAATGCACGCGCAATACATGTGTGGGTCACTTTTGCTACATTTTCCAAGCTGCTAGAAGTTTACTGAGTCCTGAGAAAATGGTTGGCACGGCAGAACATTAAAAATGGCTTTATATGCAATATTTTAGCGCAATACGTGAAATTTCACATTTTAGCAGGTCTGAGTAGATATTACTGACTGGTGCACTATGTATTGTGACATCACAGCACTATGTCTGTAGCTGTATGTATGGACAGCAGAACCTATCAGCTACACTATATCACTATCTAACCTACACTGACTATCTCCCGCTAACTATCTGTATTATATATATGAGCTAACTAACTAACTAACTAATGTATTTATACAGTAAAACACAGAGCACAGCAATGACACTGCTCTCTCTCTCTCTCAGAGAGCGCTATTTTTTTTGCGGAGCAACGGAACAGACATACTGATGCGGACAGCACACGTTTTTTGCGGACCCATTGAAATGAATGGGTCCGCATCCTATCCGCAAAAAAAACGGAACGGGCACGGAAACAAAATACGGTCGTGTGCATGAGGCCTTAGGTAAATCTCTCTTTTTTCTAGGACCATATTTTTCTCTGGTATTTGGGTTTTTCTGGGAGTAGAAAAGGCTCGGATGCTCTGACGCTCCACTCTGAATGAGTGAAGAAGGGGTTATATCCAGGTTCATAGTTCATAATTAAAATTTTGAGCTAGATCATTGGAAATCAAGGATTACCTTTTTGTTTCCCTTCATACAGCCATGTTTTCCATAGATGAACAAATCTTTATAATCTATATATCATTCTATATAACTATCTATAACCGATCCTCTATACTTTATAGAGCCTTTGCTTAAAGACCCTAAAGTCATTGCTGGATTAATAACTGGAATCATCATCGTTGTTTCTGCAATTCTCTTGGGAATCGTCTTCCTGGCGAGGAGGAAAAAGAAAGCTGAACCAAGTAAGTATTAGCCATAGCTTAGTCTTGAGGTGATCAGCTTATGTTATGCAGAGAGGCTGCATCCGACATTCTGCAGAACCAGCGCGTCCTCCCACCTTTTTATGGCGTCTTGTAAATACAACCCCTTTAGTTTGCCATTATGTTATACAGTGATAAACTCCTGTAGGCTCAGGACAAGGGGATGTTTATAACATGCAGGTGCAGCTCCTCCAGGGTAGAACACTAGTGATGTCACTAACTACATATCCCCGAATTTACTGCCTGCTATTCCTTCCAGAAGGCAATAGGTGGAGATGCAGAAAATCACTACAGGGCTCCCTAATCATTTGCAGGTTAGACAAATTAAACGTCCTATTATGCAAGAGCAGGAGTCAGCAACCTTCAGCACTCCAGCTGATGTGAAACCATAACTGTAGTGTCCTGGAGCAGGGGCTACCTTTACGTTATTACATTTGTGCACATTTGCCCCTGTTTTCCCTATGCAAAGTCAGCAACTTCATACTTAATTTCACTTTAAAGGGTCAACTTGCACTGACTTTCACACTAGCGGCAGCCTTCTCCGGCAGCTTGTTCCGGTAGGGGAACAGCCTGCCGGATCCGTGCTGCCGCTAGTGCACTGTGCCGCCGGAGGTCCGCTCCGGCCCCATTGACTATGGGGGCAGAGATCCGGTCGTAGCACGGCAAACATTCCCAGAGGCAGCCGGAATAAAACTACGACATCCGGAGAAGGCTGCCGATACTGTGTAACTGCATTTCATATGCATGGTGTGATAGATATCCTGTTACCTGGTACTGTGGAAAGGGTTAATGAATACTAAGAGACTTGTGGTACTTTCTAGCTAATAATGAGAAGCTAGTGATTTTCCACAGTTACCATAAGGGTTAAATGGAAGGGAAAAGCCAGACTTGTTTACCACCAAAACCAGACAGTCTGACCTTTTGAATGTCTGGTTTTAGCTCTGTTGTTATGTCTGGAAACATGTTTTTGTCTGGAAAACCTGCTGTGTCATTGAAGTTCTACTGCAACTGTATGGGAGACGGAAAGTGTAACAATGTATTTGCTTGTGCTGAGCTTCTCCACCCCCCCCCCCCCCCCAAGGTTCTAGTTCAGCCAGAAACTGTATATAAGGATAGAAGAAGTCGGAGTCCCTAGTGTTCTGCAGTTAGGGAACAGTTCTTACTTGAGTGACCAGAAGAAGATGCTGAGATGGGGACACAGACCCTGGATCACCAGCCTCAGACCAGGTTACAAGCCTTCTGAAGAGAGAGAGGGACAGCTAGCTCAGGCTTTTCCTCAGTATCAAACCCTTCTTCTGCCAGGGGAGGAGACTGGAGATGCCAGCCCAATGCCTCACCTTTATTGTTTTGTACCTCACTTCCTCCAGTAAAGAAGCACCCTGGTTTACTGCAGACCCTGACTCTCTGGACTTATTTCCCATTGGGGTGCACCACACCTTACCATCCCTTCTGGAGAGCAAAAGCACGTGGTGACACCTCAACGGAGTCCGAGGGACCCAGCGTAGTGTTGGGACCACCCTAAACTCGACAACTGCACAACTCCCTGCATACACACTTGCTTGGCTGTTCTTGTAACTTCCATAGAAGTGAATGGAGAATGCTGGGAGTTGTAGTTTCAGAACAGCTGGGGTGCCAACCACTGCTGATCCCTGTCCTAGAGGATTGGGACATTGGGGGCAGTGATCAAGATAGAAGGTACACGTCAACTATGTGTAGATATTTCATGCTTTAAAACCATTACACTGGGTACTTACACACACTGTGAGAAACATACACCAATATACATACAGGCACACAAACATATATCCACTGTGACATACAGTACATACATGCATGCACACAAACATATACACACTGTGATACTCATACCCACATATACACACATGCACAATAACATATATACACAATGTGACACACATACAGTACATACTTGCATGCACACAAACATATACACACTGTGACACACATACACAGTAACTGTTTCTGCCTGATTACTCTCACAAGTAAGGGTACTTTCACAGTAGCGTTATTCTTTTCTGGTAATGCGTTCCGTCCAAGGGGCTCAATACCGGAAAAGGACTGATCAGTTTTATCCCCATGCATTCTGAATGGAGAGCAGTCCGTTCAGGATGCATCAGGATGTCTTCAGTTCAGTCTTTTTGACTTTTCAGGAGGGAGATAATAACGCAGCATGCTGCGGTTTTATCTCCGTCCAAAATTCCGGAACACTTCCCGGAATGCCGGATTCATCATTTTTTCCCGATAACGTGCTTTAATGCCGAGTGATTTGGCAAAACGGATGCTCAGACCGCAAAAAATTTGAAAAAAAATAAATGCCGGATCCATTTTTCCATGTGCAACCGGAGAAACGGACCCGGCATTTCAATGCATTTTTTCAGACGGATCAGGATCCTGATCCGTATTACAAATACCATCAATTTGCATACGTTTTGACGGTTCCGGCAGGCAGTTCCGGCGATGGAACTGCCTGCCAGAACCCTCTGCCGCAAGTGTGAAAGTACCCTAAGATGAAGGCTTTATCTCTGTAACCATCCCTATTACCAACATCTTCTTGATACAAACTGTAACTTTTTCAATGAAGTCCTTTGTTTCCGATTCCACCATTACTGACCTCACGGTGATATCGAGACAATATGACGCATCTTTAATATTTGTTTCTCCAAGGTAGCTTGAATAACCATCCATCAAATAGCAAAACGGCAAGTGAAGGTATGTCATTTATATGTTTGTAATTGTTTACTAACTTATTCATATTTTCACTTTGTTCATTTATTAATGTATTCTTTAGGGAAGGGGAGGAGTGTGAGTGGCCTTTCTGAGGGTTCGATACTGATGTCTTATCCACAGGATAGGTCATCAGTATGTGATTGGTGGGGGTCCGACTGTCATTCCTGTCGATCAGCTGTTTGACGAGGCTGCAGTGACTTGGTGAGCACTTCGGCCTCCTTGAAGGTTACCAAGCACAGCGCCGTCCATTTCATAGTGCCTCTTCTTACAGCTGATACTGATGACCTATCCAGATACTAGTTCACTAGTATATCACACTTGGACAACCCCTTTAAATATAAAAGTGAAAATGAAGCCAGGCTGCTGACCATTGCCGTTATAGCTTCTAAAATCCCTGGAAATTTGCTGATTTAGGTGGAAAAGTTGCATCTGGCCATCAGCGAAATACATGGACAAGCCATAGAAGAATAAAATGAAACAGCTTTCGGGTCTGGATCATCGAGGCGTCCCAAAGGGCATATGGCCAGACATTGTCCTGATGTGACAACCCATTTAAAGAAACAGAATAACAAATGTCTAAAGTAAAATTGTAGAATTTGACCTCTTGTCCGCAGGACCTATACAGCGGCATACAGAGCAGATTTACCAGACTGGTGCTTTATACAGAACTCTTAAGGCTCCCATACACATTACGCTACGGTCATCCAAACCAGCCGTATTCTAAAGCACATGGGGTGCTCCCAATTCTCCTCTGACAAGAGAAACAGCTGTTGAAGGTGTTTGGCCCCTTTTAGTAAATTTTTGACATTTTTTCTAACCCACTTTAATACTTTTCTTCCAGAAATTTATGAAAATATGCCAAGAACCAGGAACAGCAACAGAACTTGTGTTGCCATGGAGGTGAGTATTAGTCCCCCCCGCCCCATGTACAGACCTAGATCCAGAATACCCCCAGGATATTTGCAGTCATAGCTGGGCCAATACCTAGCATTCTCCATTTATGCTCCAGAATGTTATTAAAGGGGTTTACAGGACTAGAAAAACATGGCTGTTTTTCTTTTTTTTCCCCAAAAACAGTGGTATACCTGACAACAGCTCATGTTGTTGTTACAAACTATCTTCCACTGATATAACCAGCTCTGTTGGTGAAGGAGTTGGCCAGCTTGTGCTACCACGGCTATTTGATCTTCATGGCTTTTTCAGCTGCACTCCTCTTCCTCCCTCACTATCTGAACTCTGTTAACACCCAGCATTTGCTGCAAAGAGAAAATTTCCTCCAGTTCTTCTGTCCATATTTTTCACCCTATAAGACGCACTTGTTTTCCCCCCAGAGTGGAAGAATGTTAGTGTGTCCTATGGGGTGAATACTAATAAGCGCTTCCATTATGGAAGTGATCATTAGTACAGGAGGATCGGGGAGCGGTAAATGCAATGCTCCCTGTGCGGGTTTTGTACTCGCCACACTGTGCTGTGATCTGCGCACAGAGTGAAGATGTCAGCACGCTCTGTGACCTCACTCTGTGCGATGTCGGGTCACAGCACAGCGCGGCAGGAAGACCAGTAAGAGCGCTGGATATTAGGAGAGGCGGTGGTGTCCTGAGCAGGAGAGATCTGAGCATGGGTGTCTGAACTGAAGTTTGAATGGGTGTCTGAACTGAGGTCTGATTGGGGGTCTGATCTAAAGTCTGAATGAGAGTTTTTCATATTGGGGGTCCGAGCTGAGGTCTGAATGGGGTCTTATTAACATTGGGTGTTTGGTCCGATTGGTGGTCTAATAAAAATTATTTATTTTCTTATTTTCCACCTCTAAAACCTTGGTGTGTCTTATAGTGGGAAAAATATGGTAATTGCTAATTAAGTGTCACAACCAGACATCTGAGAAGCTCTGACAGATGCCTTTCAGAACCTCCTCCTTGAGCTTCTTTGTTTTGGTTTTCAGTTCCTCATCTCGTTAGCCTCTCTCAGCTGTCTTGTAGTTGGACTGATTGCTCCCCTTTAAATTCCTCCCCATAATGCATTAGTGTGCGGTTTATACAACTTCCTGGAGTGTGTGTGCATGCTGATCCATTTCCCAGTCTTCTACAAGATAAGTGTTGTACATTCATTTGTGATTTTATGTTTGCTGGATCCCAGGTGACCCTGACTCCCTCCGTGTCTAGTGTAGGGAGCCGGTGGCCGTGTCCCCTCACTATTGTAGGGTGTTCAGGTGTTATATAGTCGAGGTTCGTGGATATGCAACCATCCACCATTGGGGTGTTTGCATAGGCTGAGCAGAGTCAGGGAGAGTGGCAGGTCTTATGCAGGGGTCTCCCTTTTGTTCCTTAGTTTTGGATCCAGTGAGTCATATATTCGTTTTTGCATTGTCTTGTTTCCTGTACACCTTCCGTGACATTATAAACCGCCAAAACCGTCTCAAGCATGGATCCGGTTTCACCTTTTACTGAACGCTTCCAGGGTCTTTCATTGGAGGTAGCTGATCTCCGTAAGACTCTTTCCCAGTTTCTAGTGACCGGTTCAGCTTACGCTCATGGAGTTTGCTCTGACCCTAAGATCTCGCTCCCAGATACGTTCTCCGGGGGTAGTGAGAATTTTGTGCGTTTCAGAGAGGCTTGCAAACTCCATTTTCGCCTTCTTCCCCATTCCTCTGGTGATGAGGAACGGAGGGTGGGGATCATTATATCGCTGCTCAGGGGTAACGCTCAGTCGTGGATGAATTATTTTTAGCCCTGGGTCAGATATATGATGATCCGGATCGTGTTGCTTTGGCTGAGTCTAGACTACGTCTGTTATGCCAGGGTAAACAATCCGCAGAAATATACTGCTCAGAATTTCGGAGATGGGCAGCTGATACTGGTTGGAATGATGCTGCACTCGGAAGTCAATTTTGCCATGGTCTTTCAGAGGGATTGAAAGATGCATTTGCCTTTCATGAGAGGCCTATCTCCTTGGACGCTGCTATGTCTCAGGCCGTTCGTATTGACAGGCGTCTTAGAGAGAGAGGAGAGATCTCTCCTTCCTGTCATACTCAATCCCAGGACAGTGCAGCGGTCCCATTCTGTGCGCAGGGGTCTCAGTCGCTGTCAGCCCCTTCTGAGCAGGAGCCCATGCAGCTGGGGTTGATTGCCTCTGACAATAGAAGATTCAGCCCGCATGGGAAGGTTTGTTTTTGTTGTGGAGGTATAACTCATTTGGCAAATGTTTGTCCCTCTAGGAGATTCAGGCAGTTTTCTGGGAATAATAAAGAAACAAAAAGGAAAAAATCTTTTAAAAATGTTCCATCTGTAACTATTGGCAGGGTTGAGGCGGAAATTGAAGGTTTTCCGTTTGCTTGTAGTTCCCGTTTTGTCCTGCCTGCCAGGGTGGCGCTAGAGAGCAAGAACATTTTTTGTGAGATTTTTGTAGATAGTGGAGCAGCTGTCAATCTCATTGATAATCATTTTGCGATAACTCATGGTTTCCAGGTATGTACTTTGGGAAAGGATATTCCTGTTTTTGCTATTAATTCCGCTCCACTTTCTCAGAAATCATTAAAGGGCATAGTTCACAATATTCGTTTAATTGTGAGTGATGCTCATGTTGAGGATGTGTCATGTTTCGTCCTTAGTGGATTACCTACTCCTCTTGTGTTGTGGCTACCCTGGCTCACTAAACATAACCCCACCATTGATTGGCAAGCGAGGCAAATAAATGGTTGGAGTGACTTTTGCAGAGAGAATTGCCTCACGACAACCTGTTTCTGAGGTTTCTACTAAGACTGTACCACCTTTTCTCTCTGAATTTTCGGATGTCTTCTCTGAGAGTGGAGTTCAGGATTTGCCCCCGCACAGGGAGTACGATTGCCCTATTAATCTCATCCCAGACGCCAAGCTGCCTAAATCTCGTCTATGCAATCTTTCCCAACCTGAAAGGGTCGCTATGCGTGCTTATATCTCTGAGAGTCTGAGAAAAGGACACATACGACCCTCGAAGTCACCTGTTGCCGCAGGTTTTTTCTTTGTTAAGAAAAAAGATGGTTCTTTAAGACCTTGTCTGGATTTCAGGGAGCTGAACAGTATCACAATTCGTGACCCTTATCCACTTCCTCTGATCCCGGACCTGTTTAACCAGATTGTTGGGGCTAAAGTCTTTTCCAAATTAGATCTAAGAGGGGCATAAAACCTGGTTAGGGTCAGAGAAGGAGATGAATGGAAGACGGCCTTCAATACCCCTGAGGGCCATTTTGAGAATTTGGTTATGCCTTTGGTTTGCTGAATGCCCCAGCCGTTTTTCAGCATTTCGTGAACAGCATTTTTTATCATTTAATGGGAAAATTTGTATTAGTGTATTTGGATGACATTTAGATATTTTCTCCTGATTTCAAAACTCATAAGGATCACTTACGTCAGGTCTTGCTCATCCTGCGGGAGAATAAATTATACGCGAAACTGGAAAAATGTGTGTTTGCGGTTCCAGAAATTCAATTTCTGGGGTTTCTTCTCTCCGCTTCTGGTTTCCGCATGGACCCCGAGAAGTTCCACGCTGTGCTTGAGTGGGAGCTTCCTGAGAATCAGAAGGCGCTGATGCGTTTTTTGGGCTTTGCCAATTATTACAGGAAGTTTATTTTGAATTATTCCTCTATTGTTAAACCACTCACTGATATGACCAGAAAGGGGGTAGATTTTTCTTCCTGGTCAGTAGAGGCGCGTAAGGCCTTTTCTAATATCAAGGAGAGTTTTGCTTCCGCTCCCATCTTGGTACAACCTGATATTTCTCTATCCTTCATAGTTGAGGTTGATGCTTCTGAGGTGGGTGTGGGTGCGGTCTTGTCTCAGGGCTCCTCTTCTGCCAAATGGCGACCGTGTGCCTTTTTCTCGAAGAAACTCTCCTCCGCAGAGAGAAATTACGATGTGGGAGATAGGGAATTGTTCGCCATCAAGTTGGCTTTTGAGGAATGGCGCCATTGGCTAGAGGGAGCCAGACACCCTATTACCGTGTTTACTGACCATAAAAATCTGGCCTACTTGGAGTCAGCCAAGCGTCTGAACCCGAGACAGGCCAGATGGTCTTTGTTCTTTTCAAGGTTTAATTTTGTTGTCACGTTCCGCCCTGGGGTTAAGAATGTGAAGGCAGATGCCCTGTCACGTTGTTTTCCTGGAGGTGGGAATTTTGAAGACCCGGGTCCCATTTTGGCTGAAGGTGTGGTAGTCTCTGCTCTTTTTCTGAATTGGAGGCAGAGGTGCAGGCAGCCCAGTCAGAAGCTCCTGATCTTTGTCCTCCTGGGAGGTTGTTTGTGCCTCTCGCTTAAAGACACAAGATTTTTAAGGAACACCACGATACGGTCCTTGCTGGGCACCCGGGGGCAAGAGCCACAGTGGATCTCATCGCTCGGAGATTCTGGTGGCCTGCGCTTCGTAAGTCGGTTGAGGGTTTTGTGGCAGCCTGCGAGACTTGCGCTCGTGTCAAAGTCCCTCAATCACGGCCATCAGGTCCTCTCCTTCCCTTACCCATTCCTTCCCGTCCTTGGACACATCTGTCCATGGACTTCATTACGGACCTGCCTCGTTCCTCGGGGAAGACTGTGATTCTGGTGGTGGTGGACTGTTTTAGCAAAATGGTGCATTTTATCCCTTTTCCTGGTTTGCCCAATGCTAAGACGCTGGCGCAGGCATTTATTGATCACATTGTCAAATTGCATGGTATTCCTTCAGACATAGTCTCTGATAGGGGCACGCAGTTTGTTTCCAGATTCTGGAAGGCTTTCTGTTCTCGCTTGGGGGTTCGGTTGTCATTCTCTTCTGCTTTCCACCCGCAGTCGAATGGACAGACAGAATGCGTCAATCAGAATCTGGAGACATATCTGCGCTGTTTTGTGGCGGAGAATCAGGAGGATTGGTGTTCTTTTTTGTCCCTTGCCAAGTTTGCTTTAAATAAACGTCGTCAGGAGTCCTCTGATAAGTCACCATTTTTTGGTGCATATGGGTTTCATCCGCAGTTTGGGACATTCTCGGGAGAGGGGTCTTCTGGTTTACCTGATGAGGACAGATTCTCCTCATCTTTGTCATCGATTTGGCAAAAGATTCAGGATAATCTAAAGAGCATGAGTGAGAGATATAAGCGTGTGGCAGATAAGAGACGTGTGCCTGGTCCAGACCTGAATGTTGGTGATCTGGTGTGGTTGTCTACCAAGAATATCAAATTGAAGGTTCCCTCCTGGAAGTTGGGTCCTAAGTTTATTGGGCCTTACAAAATCCTGTCTGTCATCAATCCTGTTGCCTACCGTTTTGATCTTCCTCAGACTTGGAAGATCCATAATGTTTTTCATAAGTCCTTATTAAAACCTTATGTTCAACCCATTGTACCCTCGTCTTTGCCTCCTCCTCCAATTATGGTTGATGGTAATCTTGAATTTCAGGTCTCTAGTATTGTGGATTCTCGTGTTGTCCGCGGGTTCTCTCCAGTACCTCGTTCATTGGGAGGGTTATGGTCCTGAGGAGAGGATGTGGGTCCCAGTGACGGACATTAAGGCCACTCGTCTCATCAGGGCTTTCCATAGATCCCATCCTGAGAAGGTGGGCTCTGAGTGTCCGGAGTCCACTCGTAGAGGGAGGGGTACTGTCACAACCAGACATTTGAGAAGCTCTGACAGATGCCTTTCAGAACCTCCTCCTTGAGCTTCTTTGTTTTGGTTTTCAGTTCCTCATCTCGTTAGCCTCTCTCAGCTGTCTTGTACTTGGACTGATTGCTTCCCTTTAAATTCCTCCCCATAATGCATTAGTGTGCGGTTTATACAACTTCCTGGAGTGTGTGTGCATGCTGATCCATTTCCCAGTCTTCTACAAGTAAGTGTTGTACATTCATTTGTGATTTTATGTTTGCTGGATCCCAGGTGACCCTGACTCCCTCCGTGTCTAGTGTAGGGAGCCGGTGATCGTGTTCCAGTCACTATTGTAGGGTGTTCAGGTGTTATATAGTCGAGGTTCGTGGATATGCGATCATCCACCATTGGGGTGTTTGCATAGGCTGAGCAGAGTCAGGGAGAGTGCCAGGTCTTATGCAGGGGTCTCCCTTTTGTTCCTTAGTTTTGGATCCAGTGAGTCATATATTCGTTTTTGCATTGTCTTGTTTCCTGTACACCTTCCGTGACATTAAGTAATCCAGGTCTGGCTATATAAGGCCTCGTTCACATATGAGTTCAGTAAATACAGTAGTCTGTTCAGGCAGAGGTGCAGACTGCCAGAGCTACTGTATCTGTATCCATAGTATTAATTGTAATGGGATCCGGCAGGTTTCCAGCACAAATGCCTGCTTTCTACAGGAAAAGTACTGCTACCATTAATTCTGGAAACCCGAAAGATACAGTTATATGGAATGGGGATCTGGGAGTTCCCAGCAGAGTCAGGCTATACCGCTACCTCCAATAGTCTGCTCCTCTGCTGAAACAGACTACTGGATTTACCGAACCTCGCCTTGCCGAGCCTTTCCAGGATTCTTTGCCAGTTATTGAAATTCCAATCTGGTTCAGTGTTTGTTGTTCTGACTTCTGCTCTGTTCTTGACCATTTCTTCAGTTTTTTACTCTACTAATTGTTGGTATTTGAACTCCTGGACTATTTATTGGCCCTGCTTCTGTTTTGCTCTTTTTGTTCCTTTCTGCCAATGTAACGTCTTTACAGCAGTCAATTCCTTCCTGACTTGGAAATACCTATTTTTGGGATGGATACAATACAGAATAGCTTACCTACGTGGATCTCCACTTGGTGGTCCATCAAATATAAGGTCTTGCTCAACTTGTCCAAGACATTGTGGGATGTATTCCCAGATGACCTGCAGGTAACAGAGAACGCTCTCCTCTGCTTCTCCTTCAGCTAGCCTGTCACTGTGTCTGGGGCAGAGGGCAGCAGTCAGGGCCCGGGCACACTGCAGATAACAGGGGTCAAATCACAGATGGTGTACTCTGGCAGACAAGTGACTCTCTGCAGATCTTCTCACGCAAGTTTCTCTGTTGGGCGATAAGCTAGTCAATCAGGAGCAGGCTTTAATAGCACTGCTAGCCCTTGTCTGTAACTGATGGGCTTCTTAAAGGGGTTGTCCACTTATCCTATATTGATGACCGATCATAAATTCAGATCAGCGGGGGCCTGACTCCAGCATCCCCACAGATCAGCTGTATAGCGAGAACATATCGCTCGTACAAGCACTGTGCTCTCCTCACTTCTGGTCTGCAGGGTACCAGAGGCAGTGGAGATGGATAGACAGACAGATAGACCGATCGATAGATAGATACAGTCAGGTCCATAAATATTGGGACACCGAAACAATTCTAAGAATTCTGGCTCTTTACACCACCACAATGGATTTGAAATGAAACAAACAAGATATGCTTTAACTGCAGACTGTCAGATTTAATTTGAGGGTATTTACATTCAAATCAGGTGAACGGTGCAGGAATTACAGCAGTTTGCATATGTGCCTTCCACTTGTTCAGGGACCAAAAGCAATGGGACAGAATAATAATAATCATAAATAAAACTTTCACTTTTTAATACTTGGTTGCAAATTCTTTGCAGTCAATTACAGCCTGAAGTCTGGAACGCATAGACATCACCAGATGCTGGGTTTCATCCCTGGTGATGCTCTGCCAGGCCTCTACTGCAACTGTCTTCAGTTCCTGCTTGTTCTTGGGGCATTTTCCCTTAAGTTTTGTCTTCAGCAAGTAAAATGCATTCTCAATTGGATTCAGGTCAGGTGATTTATTTGGCCATTGCATAACATTCCACTTCTTTCCCTTAAAAAACTCTTTGGTTGCTTTTGCAGTATGCTTTGGGTCATTGTCCATCTGCCCTGTGAAGCGTCATCCAATGAGTTCTGAAGCATTTGGCTGAATATGAACAGATAATATTGCCCGAAACACTTCAGAATTTATCCTGCTGCTTTTGTCAGCAGTCACATCATCAATAAATACAAGAGAACCAGTTCCATTGGCAGCCATACATGCCCACGCCATGACACTACCACCACCATGCTTCACTGATGAGGTGGTGTGCTTAGGATCATGAGCAGTTCCTTTCCTTCTCCATACTTTTCTCTTCCCATCACTGGTACAAGTTGATCTTGGTCTCATCTGTCCATAGGATGTTGTTCCAGAACTGTGAAGGCTTTTTTAGATGTTGTTTGGCAAACTCTAATCCGACCTTCCTGTTTTTGAGGCTCACCAATGGTTTACATCTTGTGGTGAACCCTCTGTATTCACTCTGGTGAAGTCTTCTCTTGATTGTTGACTTTGACACACATACACCTACCTCCTGGAGAGTGTTCTTGATCTGGCCAACTGTTGTGAAGGGTGTTTTCTTCACCAGGGTAAGAATTCTTCGGTCATCCACCACAGTTGTTTTCCGTGGTCTTCCGGGTCTTTTGGTGTTGCTGAGCTCACTGTTCTAAACAGTTGTTTTGGCCAGGCCTAATGTTTTTGCTATTTCTCTGATGGGTTTGTTTTGTTTTTTTCAGCCTAATGATGGCTTCACTGATAGTGGCAGCTCTTTGGATCTCATCTTGAGAGTTGAGAGAAACAGATTCCAAATGCAAATAGCATATAGCACACTTGGAATGAACACTGGACCTTTTATCTGCTCATTGTAATTGGAATAATGAGGGAATAACACACACCGGCCATGGGATATCTGAGAAGCCAATTGTCCCATTACTTTTGGTTCCTTAACAAGTGGGAGACACATATGCAAACTGTTGTAATTCCTGCACCGTTCACCTGATTTGGATGTAAATACCCTCAAATTAAAGCTGACAGTCTGCAGGTAAAGCTGACAGTCTGCAGGTAAAGCACATCTTGGTTGTTTCATTTCAAATCCATTGTGGTGGTGTATAGAGCCAAAAATCTTAGAATTTTGTCGATGTCCCAATATTTATGGACCTGACTGTAGATAGATAGACTGACAGACTTACAGATAGATAGATAGATAGATAGATAGAATGAGACAGATAGATAATAGATAGATAGATAATGGATAGATAGATGGATACATAGATGGATATATAGATAGATGGATATATAGATAGATGGATCATATAATTAAATCTGGAATTCTTACAAAAAAAAACTGGTACTGTCCCCCAGCATATTTCAGCTTACAATGAAGATAAGAAGTAGAAAATGTGGAAGTAAGAGATGTTTAAGTTGCAAGATCGCTGCACATGAAAAAACAAACTTCCGATCCATAACCACAAAGAAGAAATGTAAAATACATATTTCTTTGGACTTTTATGTCCTGATAATATCATCTCTCTACTGGAATGTGACTGCAAATGCCCAGGAGTCAGGAGAATGCAAACTCTACAAAAATGAACAGAAAAAAGGAATACCATCAACACGGTGAGCCGAGGGGCTGTGCCGCTACTTACCCAGTAAAGGTATTTTCACACTAGCGTTTTAGTTTTCCGATATTGAGATCCGTCATAGGGACTCAATACCGGAAAAAAGTTCAGTTTTGTCCTCATTCATTGTCAATGGGGACAAAACGTAACTGAACAGAACGGAGAGCTCCAAAATGCATTCTGTTCCATTTAGTTGCGTTCCCATACCGGAGAGCAAACCGCAACATGTTGTAGTTTGCTTTCCGTCCTGGGATGCGAAGCAAGACGGATCTGGCATTACCCCCAATGCAAGTCAATGGGGACAGATCAGTTTTCTCTGCCACAATAGAAAACGGATCCGTCCCCCACTGACTTTCAATGGAGTTCATGACGGATCCATCTTGGCAATGTTAAAGATAATACAACCGGATCTGTTCAGAACGGATGCAGACGGTTGTATTATCAGTAACGGAAGCGTTTTTGCTGAACCCTTAAAAGCATTAAAAGTAGCCTTAATCCAGTAAAATTACCACTGGATCATGTGCCGGTGGATATCCATAATCCTGCAAAGAAAGAAGTGTTCTGGATGCTGAGGTTCTCCATGCTTCACCTGAACAGAATAAAGGAGCTACAGAAAAGCTGAAATCCTTGAAACTGATGAAAAGAAAACTAACAGTGACAGTGAATAGTAAAACGAATTATTACCCCCTAAAAAGCAGTTTGTAACATAACAGTGACATCTGCTGGTGGCCGGAGAAAACACAAGTCAGGTACAAAGTGAATTTTGAGTTTTCAGTTTATGGTCCATTGCGGCATCCATAGTTTTAGTAGCACAGAGGACTGAGACTACTGCATCATATAATGATTGCTGTTTATTACTGTAATCCATCAACTGACTGTGGGGAATTCACCGCGGGGCAAAGTCCAATCCTTTTCTATATTTGATGTCTATTGTCCTGGATTCCCACAGATTGGTGGTGCCTGAATGAGGCAGCATGACCCACCAAGGTGGCCATACTGAAAGACCACCCAATACTGGCGAGGCTTCACATGGTGTGTTTTCTGTTTTGTGGGGTATTTTTCTTTTATATTAATACAAATTATGTAATTCAGCATTTAGCTCCTGATCCATGTCCTTCATGAGGTTCATGATACTGTTCTGGCGGAGCAGGCTGATGTCACTGGCACTACTAAACTTGTATCCCAAACTATTGGTGGCTGTTCCATCTGCAGGACATAAAGGCTTATGTACAGGAGTATGGATATCTCCCTGGCCGATCAATAAACCTGAAGGAAAGCGTTAGAGAACATTTATGTTACACAGCAGATGTGGACCTGCTGTGTCTACTGAACAGATTTGACTTGAGGCTTCTCCTAAGGTCATTATTCATCCTTTAACCACTGTACATGGATCTGGACTTCTGTGCAGGGGAACCACCAGTCTGCCACCTCCTGAAGTATTCTCTGTTCAGTGACAGCTGACCCATGGAGGTCAAGAGACCCTGGTGCAGAACACATTGGGTCCAGGAAAAAGCCATAGTCAGGGACAAACCAAGGTCAGGACACGCAGAGTTCATGTAATCCAAAGTCAGTCCGAGCATCAAGGCAGGCAGCTCAGAGTTCCCCTGTAGAGAGTTCAGGCAGAGGTCAGGTTAAGAAGCATAGGCTCAAAACCAGAGACAGGCATAAGTCAGTACACAGGGGAGTCTCTAGACAAGATATACAACTTTGTAGGAAACTAGACAACAAGAACCTATTGCAGAGGAACACTCCCACTGAGGAAGGTGCTTTAAATACCCTAGGGTAGAACAAGAAGAAGAACAAGTTGCAGACATGCTGGCCCTTTAATAGCTGGAGAGAGTGCGCACGTGTGCCCTAAGAGCAGTGAGAAGCAGAGCCACCAGGAACCAGGCCTCAGCCTGTGTGGGGTGGACAGAGCAACACAACCCCAGTAGCCCTGCCTGCCAGGAAGGTGCAGAGGGTTTCCTGCGAGCACTGGGTGCCGGGTGAGCAGAGCAGGCAACCAACTGAGCACTCTGGCAACTGTGACCAAGAGGGACCGATTAGCAAAGCATTGCCTCCATTTTTGTGGCAGAAAATAAAGTTGCAAATTTTGGCTCATACAATATTTGTGTCATCATTGCAAACTTTTTGCTCTTCTGACACTTCAAAAATGTTGAGAAAGGCGGGAGGGACTTCCCATGGTCCAGCAAATTTACTATCATTTTCAAAAGAAACTGGAGTAAATTATAGTTCAAATCTTTTACTTATTGGCTAACATGTGGCTAGAGATGTGTCCAATTTATTAGGAGACCTGGGCTTCTTTATAAATTAGCCATATCTCACCCCAGTGCCCATAGGATCAAGACTGCTTAGGAAACTCCAGTCTTGATTGATCTCCCCCGTTGGGTCTGATCGAGGTTCTCAGTTTGTCATTTTCTTGTGCTTATCATCAGACTGATTGGGTCTCGTTCCTAATTCTGGCAGAGTTTGCTCTTCATAATGAGTATGAAGAGTCTGTAACTATATCTAGATCTTCAGTGATTGTGGTTTCCATCTTTATTTTTATTAAACTCAAGGTTCCTTCTAAACTAGGCCCAAAATTTATAGGTCCCAGAGAAAGTTAATCCAGAGCCTTCCATCCTCATTCAGCATACCCGACATACAGTATTTCACATGTGCCTTCCCTGAAGACCAGGTCTGTCTAAAGCTAGCCATACGGTATAGCTGCCGAATGAACAATTGTTTAGCCTCTCGACTCCTCCATACACTTACATCTTCAATTCGGCCAAGCATAAATACAGTATGTTGTCAAAGGGGAGAGAAGAGAGCGCCACTGCCTGACTGACACTTCTACTACTTTGGTTCATCCCAGTAAAAGACCAGTGCCTCCTTTTTTGGTTGAAAGGGTTTTCCAAGACTTTTTAACTGTTAGCCTATCCTCAGGATAGGTAATCAGTATCTGATTGGTGGCAGTCCAACACCCGAGACCCCTGCCGATGAGCTGTTTGAGAATGCCACAATGCACCTGTGACTGTAGCAGCCTTCTCCTGGCCTACCAAGCACATTGCCATACATTGTATAGTGGGTGTGCTTGGTATCACAGCTCAGCCCAATTAACTTGAATGGGGCTAAGCTGTTCCTAGGCCACGTGACCGATGAACATGACATCATATGGCCTAATCTAAGGCCACTGTGCTTACAGGAGCACCAATGCTTTCCCAAACAGCTGATCGGCAGGGTCCCAGGTGACAAACCTCCACCGATAAGAAACTGATGACTTCTTTAAAGGTTGGTTTGAATTTTTGTCAGGCATTTACTACAGTATTTGCTTCAATGGCAAGGTTACAGGCCAGAGGAGACATCTTGGGTGCCTGGGAGTCTGATAAACGCTGATAGTCTCATTAATAAATTTGACTTAAAATTCCTGTAAGCCAAGACTTAAGTATCCAGAGGTCCCTTGTAGAAGAGGGGGTACTGTCACCAACTTTCCAGTCGCTGGCATCCTCAATGATATAGACTGACTAGACTGACTGTTTGGCCAGCAGGGGGGTTGCACAGTCGTTTTGCCAGTTGTTCTCTATGGTTATTCACCTCAACTGTTCCTCTGTTACTCTCTGTACTCTGACATGCCTCCTAGCTGGTGCTCATAAGTAAGACTTAATTTTCCTCCAGCTCTCTGAGCAGTTTTGTCCAGGCCTGGCTATATATTCCAGGATTATTTGCCAATTATTAGGTTTCCTATGTCGCTTAGTATTTGTTAACTTTACTCTTGACTACATCTTCTGGATTAAGCCTTGACTAACTGAGTGCCGGCACCTGATTCTTGGAATGTTTCTCGGAGATGCTTCTGTTTTGCCCTTTTCTACTTGTTCTAAACCACCAGCTGACCATTCTCCCTCTGTGTACTCTGTCAGTTGGAGGCCACTCTGCCGACATAACCTTAACTTTACAGAAGTCCATCCTGCCTTGTCATAGGCTTTGGCGAAGATGAGAGATGAGCAAATCAATTCTAATTTAATCAGATTTGTCACAAATTTTGCATAAATTCTTCTTCCAAATAAATCCGAAGTTTTGGCAATTCACTTTTACCTTTAAAATTCAGAACACTGGTGAGGAAAACGGGGCAAGAAATATGAAAATGGAGAATGAAATGACACCTGGTGGGGACCTGGCAATAATGTTTAGCAGTCAACCTGAGAGCCAATCAGGAGGGAGGATATTGGCTGGTCCGTCAGGCTCTATGATGGCTCTGAAGCACAGATGCCATTGTGAGCTCATCCACTGAGGTGACACGACGTGTCTCCACACAAGAAGACATTTTAGACATTTTAGGGTCCTGCAGGGACTAGGTATAAAGTCAGGTTTTATCATTCGGGACACTATAGAGGCAGTTAGTGCTGTGTGACTGTAGCCAGGGCTGGAGCTGTTCATAATTTCATGTCCTGCACTGGACAAGACACATGAGCTTGTAAAGGGCATCTGTCAGCAGTTCTGTACCTATGACACTGGCTGACCTGTTACATGTGCACTTGGCAGCTTAAGGCATCTGTGTTGGTCCCATGTTCATATGTGTAGGCATTGCTGAGAAAAAGTTTTAATATATGCAAATGAGCCTCTAGTTGCTGTTACACCTACAGGCTCTGCTCTCTCTGCATCTGATGCAGAGAGACAAGGCCACGCATTATAATGTTTACACTACCTGGCTCTGTCACTCAAAGTGCAGAGGGTTCGTCAATTGCAAAGAGAGCTGAACCTCTAGGTGTAATGACAACACCCCCATTGCTCCTAGAGCACAGATGCCTTAAGCTGCCAAGTGCACATGTAACAGGTCAGCCAGTGTCATAGCATTTTCTCAGCAATGCGGGCACATATGAACATGGGACCAACACAGATGCCTTCAGCTGCCAAGCGCACATGCAACAGGTCAGCCAGTGTCAAAGGGACTAGGGATAAGTGGACCCGTGGACATTTGGGTTAACCAGGTTCGGCCAAACTTCGGGTCAAAGTTCAGGTTTGGGACCCGAACTTGAGCCGAACTCGGACCCGAGCCTGAGCGGCATTGAAGTCAATCGTGACCCGAACTTTGGTGCACTAAAAAAGCTGTAATATAGTTGTAAGTAACTAGGGCTGCAAAAGGAAGCAACATGGGGGTAAGAGCAAGACAATTGCCCTGCAAACAAATGTGGATGGGGAAATAACTTAAAATACAAACCGGATTCCAAAAAAGTTGGGACACTAAACAAATTGTGAATAAAAACTGAATGCAATGATGTGGAGATGGCAAATGTCGATATTTTATTTGTAATAGAACGTAGATGACAGATCAAACGTTTAATCCGAGTAAATGTATCATTTTAAAGGAAAAATACGTTGATTCAAATTTTCACAGTGTCAACAAATCCCCAAAAAGTTGGGACAAGTAGCAATAAGAGGCCGGAAAAAGTAAATTTGAGCATAACGAAGAGCTGGAAGACCAATTAACACTAATTAGGTCAATTGGCAACATGATTGGGTATAAAAAGAGCTTCTCAGAGTGGCAGTGTCTCTCAGAAGCCAAGATGGGTAGAGGATCACCAATTCCCACAATGTTGCGCAGAAAGATAGTGGAGCAATATCAGAAAGGTGTTACCCAGCGAAACATTGCAAAGACTTTGCATCTATCATCATCAACTGTGCATAACATCATCCGAAGATTCAGAGAATCTGGAACAATCTCTGTGCGTAAGGGTCAAGGCCGTAAAACCACACTGGATGCCCGTGATCTCCGGGCCCTTAAACGACACTGCACCACAAACAGGAATGCTACTGTAAAGGAAATCCCAGAATGTGCTCAGGAATACTTCCAGAAACCATTGTCAGTGAACATAATCCACCGTGCCATCTGCCGTTGCCAGCTGAAACTCTACAGTGCAAAGAAGAAGCCATTTCTAAGCAAGATCCACAAGCTCAGGCGTTTTCACTGGGCCAGGGATCATTTAAAATGGAGTGTGGCAAAATGGAAGACTGTTCTGTGGTCAGACGAGTCACAATTCGAAGTTCTTTTTGGAAATCTGGGACGCCATGTCATCCGGACCAAAGAGGACAAGGACAACCCAAGTTGTTATCAACGCTCAGTTCAGAAGCCTGCATCTCTGATGGTATGGGGTTGCATGAGTGCGTGTGGCATGGGCAGCTTGCATGTCTGGAAAGGCACCATCAATGCAGAAAAATATATTCAGGTTCTAGAACAACATATGCTCCCATCCAGACGTCATCTCTTTCAGGGAAGACCCTGCATTTTTCAGCAAGATAATGCCAGACCACATTCTGCATCAATCACAACATCATGGCTGCGAAGGAGAAGGATCCGGGTACTGAAATGGCCGGTCTGCAGTCCAGATCTTTCACCTATAGAGAACATTTAGTGCATCATAAAGAGGAAGGTGCAACAAAGAAAGCCCAAGACGATTGAACAGTTAGAGACCTGTATTAGACAAGAATGGGAGAGCATTCCTATTT
This sequence comes from Bufo gargarizans, assembly GCF_014858855.1. Classification (NCBI taxonomy): domain Eukaryota; kingdom Metazoa; phylum Chordata; class Amphibia; order Anura; family Bufonidae; genus Bufo; species Bufo gargarizans. Next base: position 721,863,706 of record NC_058081.1, on the reverse strand, counting down.
CTAAACTTGAGAAACTGGTCTTCTCGGTCCCCGGACGTCTGTTGAGTGTTGTAAGAAGAAGGGGAGATGCCACACAGCGGTGAAAATGGCCTTGTCCCAACTTTTTGGGGATTTGTTGACACCATGAAATTCTGATTCAACATATTTTTCCCTTAAAACTGTACATTTTCTCAGTTTAAACTTTTGTTCCGTGATTTATGTTCTATTCTGAATAAAATATTAGAAGTTGGCACCTCCACATCATTGCATTCAGTTTTTATTCACGATTTGTATAGTGTCCCAACTTTTTTGGAATCCGGTTTGTAATATAGAATATAAAAAAATAAAAAATAATAATCTTAGGAGGCAGAGGTCAAAGAGGAGTGGGAGGTTGAGGAGGCATTGAACGTGGCAGTGTAGGTGGAAGCGGCGGTGGAGGAGGAAGAGGTAGCCAACATTGTTGTTTTTTTTTTTTTCCCCTTTATTTTATTTTATACATTTGGGAAGGCTCCAAAACATTTGGAAATAGAAAAGAGAACACAGAGTGGCTGGGTGCGGCCGGTATACTTCCTGTGGGTTCCATAAATGGTTCATTTTAATGAACATGAGCTTGTCCACATTGGATGTGGACAGGCGGCAGCGCTTGTCTGTGATCACCCCCACACACTGATCTAACAGACAGATTAATTATATTAATTTCCCTGCCACGTATAAAGTGCAGGTGTACATCACATTAAAAATGTGTATATGTCACCTACCGAACTGACAGACAGATTAACTATTACGTTTCTGTGTCAGAGGTACAAAGATGGTGCATTGCATCCACATAAAATTGCTATAGGTCACCCACAGAATTAACAGCCAGATTTATTATTATACTTTTGTGTCAGGAGTACAAAGCTGGTGTGTTGCACCCACAAAAAAATTACTATAGATCACCCACAGAATAAATAGCCAGATGAGATTCCTAACACTCTCCCTCACTTCAGCTGCTTCCTGTCCCTGCACTACTCAGAGCTGATGGGCGGTGCTACACGTGATCCAGCTTTTATAGAAGCTGGGTCACATGATGCACCGGCCAATCACAGCCATGCCATTACTAGGCATGGCTGTAGCGGCTTCTACGTGCTTACAGCTTAAAAACTTGTTGATTGGCTGTTTTTAAGCTGTCAGCACGTAGAAGCCGCTACAGCCATGCCTAGTAATGGCATGGCTGTGATTGGCCGGTGCATCATGTGACCCAGCCTCTATAAAAGCTGGATCACGTGTAGCACCGCCCATCAGCTCTGAGTAGTGCAGGGACAGGAAGCAGGCAGCTGAAGTGAGGGAGAGTGTTAGGAATCTCATCTGGCTATTTATTCTGTGGGTGATCTATAGTAATTTTTTTGCAGTTCGGGTTCGCTCAACACTAATAGGGACAAATCTGCTGACAGATGCTGTTTAAAGATACTCCAAGAGTCAGACTTTTTTGTCCAAAAACTTTTTGGAAAGTTTTAAGTTTATAAGATATTATTTCAAATAAACATGAATAAATAAATAAAATATTGTTTGTGTCAAAAACAGTGTATATTTGGTCACACCTAGGGGACGTCCTATTGTAATGAATTTTTTCCCCCAAAAAAACTGTTGAAATTTTTCGACCGTAGAGCACTAGAAGCCAGTGCTTCTTCTATTACTACCATGTGTGTGTATATAAATACCAGCAGGCATCTTCTCCCTGTTAAGGCATACATTTTTGTGCCGCTTGTCCAGAACAAGCTACTGTTTTTTCTGATACTAGAGAGAAAACTGGGGGGAAAGTGGAAATAAAAAAAAAAGAGAAAAAGACATGAAAGAAAAAACTATTAGTCTTCAGGATATCAAGCACTAATTTGCATTCCAATTGGAGCATTTTCAATTTGGGTCGATTTGTACCCAAATACAACTTTTCTGACTGATTTGTCAGAATTGGACAAGAAACAAATTTCAAGAAATGTACACATCCCCAGCAAAGATTTATTTTGGGCCTTACACTCTACTAACTAAAGTGACCAGTGCAGAGTCTAACTACAGAACACTTTCAGTGAACAGGTATGTCACATACTGTATACAGCATGTGGTCAGCAAAACCTCATTTACTGCAAGTGAGCTGAAACAGACAGGTGCGGCACTGTTTCTGGAAAAGCAAAACAGCCACGTTTTTATTTTACATCTGGACCACACTTTTATTCTTTCCATGTAACAAACCCAGCTCTGCTACATTTCTAAATTGGAAATATAAGGAAAAAAAAGAACAACTGGTTTTGTAGACCATTAAATATTACATTTCTAGAGAAATATTCCTACATTTTATTTTTATTTTTTTAATTTATTGATTTTTCTCCCTTTTTAGGATGTGCACAGGTCGGACAATATTTACATGAATATTGAAAACTAAAGATGCATGTGATTAATCGGAGTATTCCTCTGTACTGACAACAACATATATCATACAATGTAAACCCTAACCCTAATTATACCCAGTAATGGTTTATTAATAGATGATGATAGATAGATATATAGATAATAAATAGATAGAAAGATAGATAGATAGATAGAGATATAGATAGATACAGGGCCGGCACCAGCACCCGGCATACCCAGGCAAGTCCTGGGACCCACTGCTCCTGAGGAGGCCCACTCCGGTATCACACATCCTCCTCCTCACCTTCCTCTGGTGCCGCAAGTGTAGGCCTCCTCATTATCGCCCTCCCAGCAGATTTCAGGGTGTCCATCTTCCACCTGTCTGATGAAATGATGGAGGAGAGGCCTATAAAGAAGGGTCAGGTTAGGCCCCGCCTTTTGTACGCATCATATGCACTGTGGGCCTATTTACTTCCTGACACAGCCAATAGAGATAAAGTAGGCGAGTCCTAAGTCGCCTTCTCTGCCCTTGTCAAAGATGGCGGCAAATGCCATGCGTATCTCATTACGTATGACGTTGCCTCTGGGTGCGTTCTACATGTCTGTTACCTAGGCAACTGCTAGAGTGTAAAGCGCCACTGTTGGCGGAGAGAGAAGACGTCACCGTCCTGAAGAAATAAGTCTGGAGAGGAACGAACCGCAAACCGGCAGCATGCAGCTGAAACTCATAAAGACCCTGCTGAGCCCACAGGTGACCCCCGAAAACTGCAAATCTGTGCTCCCCAAATACCACACATATATGCGGCCTTTGGTCCTCTCTGTATGGTGATGTGGAGGAGCCAGCAACTCTATAGGGTGACATTGAGTGGCTGGCCGCTCTATAGGGGGACATAATGTGAGGGGGGCACTCGGGGGAGTCAATATACTGTGTGAGGGGGCCATTGGGGGAGTCATTATATTGTGTGAGGGGGACACTGGGGGGAGTCAATATACTGTGTGAGGGGGCCATTGGGGGAGTCATTATATTGTGTGAGGGGGGCACTGGGGGGTTGTTATAGTGTATGAGGTCCCCTTACACAGTATATTGACCCCCTGTGGCCCCTCATACAGTATAATGACCCCCAGTGCCCTCCTTTCAGTATAATGATCCCAATGGCCCCTCATACAGTATAATAACCCCCCCAGAGCCCCCCATACAGTATAATGCCCCCATTCAATATAATAGCCCCAATAGCACCCCTCACAGATTATAATGACCCCCAGTGCCCCCTATTGTGTATAGTGACCCCCAGTGACCCCCATACAGTATAATGTCCCCCAGTGCCCCCTCCATGCAATATGACTCCCACTGCAGTTTCATTGCCACGAGCTTCATGCAAACAAGGGGGCGACTGAATCTTTATTGCCCAAGAACCCACATGAACTTGGAGCCGGCCCTGGAAAGATAATAGATAGATAGATAATATAATGAAACGTTGAATTCTTAAACATACACTGGTACTGCCGCCCAGCATAATTCAGCTAACGATGAAAAAATAATAATAATAAAAGAAGTAGAAAATGTGGAAGTAAGAGATGTTTAAGTTGTAAGATTAACAGGAAGAAACAAACCTCCGAACCATAACCACAAAGTAGAAGGTCTGCTGAGGAGGTCTGTGGTCTGTGGTCATTTTTGGGTGTGATGAAGATCTGGGGGCTCATATGCATTGTATGTGATTCTGATTCAGTACTTGGGGGGTCTCCTACTGTACATAAATTGGGGAGGTGTAAGGAAGGAAATGTTGTGCTCACAGTTGTTCATTTATGAAATAAATGAGACAAAATCAGACAAACGCTGTAAAGAGTAAAAACCTGATGATTACTGACCCCCATTATCAGGATCTCAGCTTTATACTGCTATCCTATACCTGCGGAGCAGTACAGACCTATCAGCTCCAGACAGGAGCGCATGCTGGTGTATACTTATAGAGCGCACCTTTATTCCGTGCAGATAAAATAAAAACAATATAATCCTCGCTGTAGTCTCGTTATTTCTCTAATGTCTGATTACTAATATGTAGACACTTTTTCATTCTGAGTGGAAGTCCTCTGAGTGTGAAAAGCATCAGTCACAGGCACAGCTGATACACAGCTCTACATCACTGCACAGAGATCTGGAAAATTCTGTTGTCCTTTCACCACCACTAGAGGGAGCTTGGGAGATTACCGCATACATATGTACATTAACCACTCAACTACCTACACTACAGCATCTCAGGTGTTTTGATAGAGGGAGGCGGCTTCCTCTGTCGGTCCCTCACCCCTGTTGCAAGGCAACTTTAGGGTGCTGAGGGTTTCTATGGCAGCGAGTGAGACTAACCAAGGCCCCCAGGCATGACAAAATTACTATTGATACTATGTATTCCCAAGCATTATGCAAACATCTCCTGGCAAGAAAAAATATAATAAATAAATATTTTACCATAAAAAATGTAGTAACATAGTACATAAGGCCGAAAAAAGCCCTCCGTCCATCCAGTTCGGCCTGTCATCCTGCAAGTTGATCCAGAGGAAGGCAAAAAATCCCTGTGAGGTAGAAGCCATTTTTCCTCACTTTAGGGGAATAAAAACTTCCTTCCCGACTCCAATCAGGCATCAGAATAACTCCCTGGATCAGCGACCCCTCTCTAGTAGCTATAGCCTGTAATATTATTACACTCCAGAAATATAAGATGTGTAAGAGGCGCATGGGAATTTATTGTCCTGTGCACCATGGGGAAGGGGGGGTGGGGTTGTTTTTCTGCTGCGGGGTCCAACCTAGAATCTGGGAGAGGGGCGGGAGGGCCTGGCCATTCGCCGTAATTCTGTAAATGTCATGTATACTAACATGGAATGTCCGCGGATTGGCGGACAAACTTAAACGGAGGGTGGTATATGATATCATTTCTAGACATTTACCTGCTATCGTGGGGTTGATTGAGACGCATTTTACTGCTGAAAAATTGAAATATATGCGAAAACCTTGGACGCAGTACGAATACCACTCCCACTACTCGGCCTATTCACGAGGCGTCAGTGTTTACATACATAGGAATGTGGATTATGAGCCATATGATCAATGGATTGATAAAGAGGGAAGATTTGTATTCCTATATGGCCGGTGGAAGGGACTGGTATGCGTGCTTGTGTTTGTATATATCCCTCCCCCTTTCTCCTCAGAAGTACTTAGGAAACTTGCAGAGTATTTATGTAAGTGGGATCCGTGTCCTATATTAGTGTCGGGAGACTTTAACTCTATTATGGATAATAGGGACAGGGTATCCGAGTATAGTGGAAGGGGGAGTATTAATGATCAACCCACGATCCTCAGCGGGATCTGCCAGGAGATGGGTCTTATAGATGTGTGGCAGTTCTTGTACGGGAAAAAAATGGCCTTTTTCTGCTTTAGTAGATCTTGCAAGGCCATGTCTAGGATAGATCTATTTCTAGCAAGTGCAGAATTTCTGGAACTGATTAAAAAAATGAAGTACGAACCACATGGTATATCTGATCATACTCCGATGTTAATTTCGAGGGCTGACTCTCTACCCTATGTGGGGAAAAAACCCTTTAGGTTAAACCCACATTGGATACAGGTGGTCGGTGACCAAGAAAAAATTGGGAAAGATATTACAGAATTCTGGGCACTAAATTATGGATCCACACACATATATTATGTGTGGGATTCCTTGAAGGCCATGATAAGAGGGGCATATATTATGAGGATTATGCGGAAAAGGGCGGAATATGCTAATACTGAAAAGGGATTGGTAGAGAGGGTCGGGGCGCTTGAGGCGGCCTTGGCCAAACAAAATGAGAATGGCACTCGATCATTACTAATGGAGGCAAAGAGGGAATACCAGAATTTTCTTTATGAAAAGGCGCAACATAGACGCTTTTTCGCTGGACAGCAAGATTTTTTTGAGAAAGGCAAGACTGGTAGAATGTTGGCATCGGTGATTTCTAGTCAAAGGGCCCAAATCCCAATAAAGCAAATAAAACTTCCAACGGGTGTACTAACTAATGACAGCATTAAAATCAAAGCTGTAATTGTAGAACACTTCACTAAAGTATATCGGTCGGACCTCGGGGTGGATGACGGGGCCCAGGCTCTTTTCTTTGAAGGTATGGCACTCCCTTGCCTCTCCGGGCAAGATAGTGCCAAACTAAATTTGCCACTCTCTCTTGAAGAGGTGGAGAAAGCTGTTGACAGCATAAAGGCCAATACGGCTCCGGGAAGGGATGGTATACCCTTTGAATTTTACAGAGCATATCGTAAAACCGTATTGCCTCTTCTTTTGCAAATGTTTAATGAATCTTGGAGGAGTGGTTCACTTCCCCCCTCCTTGAGGGAAGCCTCCATTTCCTTAATCCTGAAGAAAGATAAAGATAAGACAGAGGTGGGGGCGTATCGCCCTATTTCGCTACTTAACACCGATTACAAGATACTAGCGAAAGTGCTTGCAAAGACTAAGGGGGGTTGTTCACCGTCTGATCCATTCGGATCAGACGGGTTTTATCCCAAAACGAGACATACAATCTAATATCTGCAGGGCCTTTCTAAATGTATATGTTGGGGAGGGGGAGGATCGCTCCATCCTGTCTTTGGATGCCGAGAAGGCCTTTGACAGGGTGGAGTGGCCCTTCCTGTGGGCGACTTTGGATAAAATGAACTTGGGCGAACATTTCATTAAATGGATACAGTTACTTTATTCAGATTCTAGGGCCAGGGTTAAGATAAATGGGATTGACTCAGAACAGCTCCCCCTACAGCGAGGTACTCGACAGGGTTGTCCCCTTTCATCTCTGATATTTGCCCTAGCTCTGGAACCTCTCGCCTGTAAAATCCGGCAGTCTAGTCAGATTGTAGGATTTGGAGGGAGAGGAGAGGAAGATAGGATTAGTCTATATGCGGATGACATTCTCGTATTTCTGAGGCAGGGATGGAAGGCTGTTACACCTGTAATGAATATCTTGAAAGAATATGGGGCGATATCGGGGTATAAAGTAAACTGGGATAAATCTGAACTTCTCCCTCTGGTTCGAGTGCCCCCTGATAGGTCCTTAGGCATTAAGGTCCTTGGATTAAATGACTCCATCCGATACCTGGGTATCAGCATAAGCGCGGACCTGTCCCTATATAACTCCTATGATTAATAAGATCAGGGAGAAGATCCGGTCCTGGCAGAAGCTGCCTTTGTCACAGGAGGAAAGGATTGCATTGATTAAGATGGTGGTCCTCCCTATTGCATTATATCCTCTGACAGCATGCCCGATATGGATTGATGACTCCACTTTTGGATTAGTGGACAAATTGATGAATGACTTAATCTGGGGGAGGGGAAGGGTTAGGATTAAGCAAAAATATCTTTGTATATCAGAGAGAAGGGGTGGCCTTTCCCTTCCATTCCTCCAGGGATATTATATTGCAGCACAGATAAAGTGGTGTTTGGGAGGGGGGAGGGAAGATAGTCAGGCCGCTTTGCTGTTGGGTATCCTCTCAAGGGATTTCCAGGGGCCATGTGGGGACATCTTTTCTGTCTTGGAGACTGGTCATTTGGACATGAGGAAAAAACAATGTTTGATTAACGATACACTAAACAAGGTTTGGAATAAGATAAAAAAAATACTGGGTGAGACATTCCCTACTCACTTTACTCCCCTTTGGCACAATTATAATTTAAAAAGAATTTAAGTCAATTGTAGATTATAAATATTGGAATTCACGCGGAATTAACCGCTTAACTCATATAATATCACATGGTAATATTATCCCTTTAGATGCACTAATAAAAGGTACACCGTCTTTCTTAGATAGATATAGGTATGCACAAATTAGTCACGCATATATGAGCACTCAGGATAAAAGTTTATTGGCCATTAGGGCAAGCCCCTTTTTGGATTATTGTTTTAGATTTAAGGATACTCAACTTACACTCTCTCAAATATATCATAAACTCCGGGACTGTTTGGGGGAAATAACCACATTTAAAAGTGAGGGAGGCTGGGAAGCTGAATTGGGCGAGGGGAACAGCTTGGAATGGGATATCGTATATCAAAACATAAAAAAAGTATCGATCTCTCAGAAATACAGATTGATACAGTTCAAGATTGCTCACCGCCTATACTACTCCCCCTCCTTCCTCGCCAAGATATACAAGGAAAGGAAGGACCTGTGTTGGAAATGTTCGTCAGAAAATGCGGAGTTAAGTCACCTACTATGGGATTGTCCGGAAGTGTGGGGGTATTGGACTAGCATTTATGAGGAACTATATAAAAGATATAAGATCAAATTGAAGGGAAGTTTTACGCAGGCAATATTGGGTCTCTTCCCCCGCTCTGAACTGACCCCCTACCAATTACGAGTTAGCATGGAAAGTTTTATGGTCGCAAAGGCCTTGATAATTAAATATTGGGGTACGAAGAATAGTCCTAGCTTTAATGAATGGAGGGCTCGGCTAGACACCATTGAGGCCTATAGAAGAATGGCAAGGAAATTGGAGTGATGGCTCCCTGCGGGGGCAGGCTCCCTTACTCGCTTCAGGCCCCCAGGATCCCTTATATTGGGAATTTCTGGATACAGAAGTTGTGAGGAATATGGATTAATATTTACTGTCAGCCATGTCCTCACACCCCCCATTTGCTGACAGACAGCAGAGGTAGGGATTTCCCTGCTTCAAAGCCCCCAGCTCTGATTGTAATTTGATGCACCTCTTGGCATGATTCTGGTACATGCCAAATAAGTTTCCACTCCCCCCCCCAGCCAACTGAGTGTCAGTTGGCCAGGAAGACACCCCTCAGGGGGTCCAAGCTTCAAGAAGTTCACACCTCTGTGCAGCAGTTGGGAGCCACCTGAATCTGCAGGAAAAACCCCTGCTGTGGGTATCTGCTTTTGCCTGGATCAATGAGATTTCCTAGACATATTGGCACCTACGTCTCATAAGGAATTATGAAGTACCTGGCCATCGCAGGCGCAAACCAGATACATATTTGTGTCACGGTGGCCACGAGGTACGGTCCCATGGTCTTTGTTTACTCGTACCCAGTCGGGGTAGGGAGATACCCATATCTCCCCATAGAAGCCACCTACCGGTACCAGGTTTGGGCTCTACTTGTAGCCGGAACCCAGGCAGGTCCATTAGTCCCAGAACCATCTCCCTGTGACCCTCTGGTCTGGAGCTATGACCCCTAAAGGGTTTTGTGGGTCATTCACCGTCAGCCCAGAAGAGGGGGAGTTGACTCCTCCCTGAGGCATGGAGGGGAGGGGCCGGCTACAGTTTAAAAGCCTGGTGCCAGCAAGTAGGCGGCGTCTTTTCTCTGAAGAGGGGTCACATCCTACACATGTGTTTAGAGGGACCCAGGAAATAGCAGGAGATCACAGCCCCTCGTGTGGCCTCCGGCTCAGGACATCCCAAGGAACTTTCATCATACTTGGTAACTCACTTGCACACTGCTTAATACTATTGTACCCATATAATCTGTATCTGTAATCTCAGACCACTGTATATATTGTCTGTGTATATTGTGTCACATCTAGTGTGCTCTTACAGTGATTAAATCTATAATTTAATCTTGTGCTATCTTGTATCTCGATCACGAATCCCCACGTCCGTGTTTTGGCCTAGTTATAAGCTACCGCGGGTTGGTTTCTGACCCTATATAATCCCGTTAGCGGACCGGGCTTATATCAAACGAGAAACTGGTGGCAGTTACCCGGGCTGAGTGTGGGCTGTTTTCACTGCGGCAGTGAAAAGGCCCTTCCAGCTTGTTGCCTCTCTGTGCCCGCGTGGACAGGAGGTGTGTGTGTAAACTATACCAGCCTGACCTTACGTGCTCCTCTGGAGGGCGTAACTTCACGTTTTTGGTAAACCCCGTGATCATACCAGGTCTCGTGAGCTCGACGTGGTTGACGTCAGCGGACACGAGGGGTGGTATTCATCACATATTGGTGGCAGCAAAGTGGGATCGAGATACTAGTGTGTGTGAGTGTGAGACCCATACTTCCAGACACTAAAGACGACCAGCAGTAGCTCTTGCTGCTGGAGTCTTAAGATCAGTTCAACACTAGACCGTCTGAGTGCAGATACAATAAGGTGTGTGTGCATCAGGTTGCAGTGGTGTCAGTGACCATCCGTTGCAATGACGGCCAGTATCACAAGGAGCAAATCGAAGGAGATGGCCGATGCTTTAAAAGGAGGGCGGAGAGGAGGTGGAAGGCGAGGGGGAGCACAGCCAAAGCTCCCCAAGGAGCCAGTCGCCAGAGGTGAGGTCCGCGGCGGGCCTCAATCCACCTGCCCATCCCCCCAGCCAAGCTGGCTCAGCTGCTCTCCTACAAGCTGCCATGGACCGTCTCCAGGCTGGAGACCAGGTAGCCTCGGAGCTCCTCCTGGCGGCTGCAGAGCGTCGCGAGCGAGCAGAGGCTGCAGAGCGTCGCGAGCGGGCCGAGCGTGAGCACCAGCTACAGATGCTCCAGCTAAAGCTCCAATTCCAGCAGCCATCCCCAACCCAATGTGAGTCTCCAGAGGTCCGGATTCCGAAACTGCGGGCGGAGGACTTTCCCCTACTGGACAAAGATGGGGACCTGGACACCTTTTTGTTGGCATTTGAGACAGCCTGCCATCAATACCAGCTGCCAGAGGACCAGTGGGTCAGATTCCTCACGCCACGGCTCAGGGGAAAAGCCCTTGAAATCTTCGGGTACCTGTCCAGCGAGACCATCCTGAGCTATGAGGACATCAAACAGGCTTTGGTCAGGCAGTATAACTTAACCCCTAAGTCGTACCGGAAAATGCTCAGGAATTTGCACCGGGGTTCTACCCAGAGCTGGGCCGATCACATGCGGGCCTTGCTGAGAGCGGTTGACCAATGGACCACAGGATTGGAGCTCAGCACCGTCCAGCAGCTGAAGGAGCTCATCGCCACAGAACAGTTCTTGTGGAACTGCCCAGAGGATCTCCAGCAGTACCTCCGTGACCGGAAGCCAAAGGGGGCCTCCGCAACAGCAGCCCTGGCCGATGAATACACCAACAACAGGACTTCAGAGGCCCGGAAACCTGTCGGCTGGAGAGGGGGTAAGACGCACGCTGCACCTGCTACCCCTGCCCCTAGGCCCAAGTGGGCACCGGCCCCTGCTGCACTTTCCACGTCGGTGGGGGAACCCCGACTTTGTCACCTGTGTAAGCAGCCAGGACACTTCCAAGCCATGTGTCCCCAGCTCCCGAGGGATCCGTCCCAGTCATCAACCCGGAAACCGTCCACTGTGTTGTGTGTGGGTGGGGGTGGTGGGAGGTCCCTTGACAATGTTCAACCGGTCACCGTGGGCCAGGCCGTGGCCATGGGACTTCGAGACACCGGCGCTGAAATGACACTGGTACGGCCTGAACTGGTGACACCCCATGATTTACTGCCCGGGAGATCCCTCACTGTCTCCGGGATTGGAGGAGTGGAAACGGTGCTGCCCGTCGCCAAGGTCTATCTGGACTGGGGCGCCGGCCGAGGAGTAAGGGAGGTGGGGGTATCCGTAAATATCCCTGCCAGTGTTTTGCTGGGGATGGACCTGGGGCGGCTTGTGTCTAAGTATGTGGCCGCTGACGCCCCAGGGTCCGATTCCCCAGAATGTGATGCAATGTCCCCCCCTGATAATACTGTGTATGTACCTATAATGCATGTTGATGGGGATGTGGGGGATGTAATGTGTGCCTCTCCCCTCAGTGGGGAGGGGGTCATTCCTGTCAGCTGGGCTGAAGCCCCAGGGTGTAGCCAGCAAGCATGCTGGGACCTGTTGTCCTCCAGTGTGGTGACGGGGGGGACAAGCAGGGGGCAGACAGCTGCGGGGGAGGAGGATGCAAATGAGGTCAGGGCTGCCCCAGGAGAAGTAGGGCTCCCAGATAAAGCCTCAGTGCAGTGTTCCTCCACCACTGGGATGTCAGAGGGCCAGGTTAGTCCGTCTGGACTGGCAACTTGGTCGGGAGTTGAGGGGAAGCAGGCACTACCAGCGGTGGCAGCGGCTGTCACGCGCAGTGGGAGTGCTGGGGCCCTAGGGGCCCCTCAGGGGTCTGATGGCTTTCCCCCTTCCGACCAAGTGGCTGCCAAGTCAGATGGAGGCCCAGAGACAGGTCCCAGGGACCTGACAGAGGACGTGGCAGTCTCATCTATTCTGACCACGTCCAGTCAAGGGTTTCAGGTGGCGTTAGTGGCTGGCGCCAGCCTGAACGCTCTCAGGGAGCAAGCGGTGCTGCCTCCCTTGGACTCAGACCTCAAGCAGGTGGTCTGGGACCAAGGAAGGCTGTGCCGGGTCACGGTCCAGCAGGGCTCACCGGAGGAGTGGCCTAGGGACCAGCAGTTAGTAGAACTGACAGGGGACGTGGCAGTCTCATCCATTCTGACCACGTCCCACCAGGGGTTTCAGGGGGCGTTAGGGGCTAGCGCCAGCTTGAAAGCTCTCACAGAGCATATGGCACGGCCTCCCTTGGATTCAGACCTCCAGAGGGCGGTCTGGGACCAAGGTCGGTTGTGCCAGGAAACGGTCCCACAGGGCTCACCAGGGGCGTGGCCTAGGGACCGACCATTTGTGGTATCCTATCCGTACAGGGCAGAATTTCTGTGGGCTGTGCATGAGACTCCGGTAACCAGATACCCAGGGGCCGCTAAGGCCGAGGCTTGGAGTGGAGACCTAGCCACCCCTGGGGCATCGGTCATCGAGTGTGTCGTGCGCTTCCAGGAAAAAGCGCCGGCCTTGTCGCGGTTGGTGCACGACAGTATGGGGCAGGCCCAGACCGTCCAGAAGCAGGGGTACGACCAGTTAGCTTGTGAGAGGACCCATCACGTGGGTCCGCAAGCATGGATACTGGTTTCGGTACCTCAGACTAAGCTTCAGGCGGCCTGGGAGGGACCGTACCTCGCGCACCAGCAGCTCAATGCCAGGATGTACCTGGTCACCCTGGACCACGCCCGGGGAAGGCAGAAGGCACGGGAGGCAGATGCCCTCCCAGAAGGCCACCCCTTCTGGGAAATGTTAGCAAACAAGCATGGAAGGACTGCGTCCACCAAGATGCCCTTGGGCATGGAGTATGCCCCTGCCACTTCTCAGCGGATGGTCAAGCTGCTTAAGGGACTTGAAGGGTACGCGGCTGCGTACCTGGAGGTCATTGCCGTCTTCGGTCCTACATGGGAGGATCCCCGAGAGCATCTGGCGCAGATGCTCGGGCCGATCTGCCAGGCAGGCTTGACCCTTACGCCAGGAAAGTGCCAGCTGGGCATAAGTGAGGGGCCCCGGGTAGGCAGGGAAGCCTCGGAACCGGAACCTGGGAGAGGGGATGCCAGCTCATCCTGGATCACCCTCCGGGACAAGCACCAGGCAATATCCTTCCTGGGCTCCGCCGGGTACTATAGGGAGTTCGCACCCCACTATAGTAGCCTGGCGAGGCCCCTGACGGACCGCACCAGGAACAAGCTGCCCTCCGCAGTCGATTTGACCAACGACTGCGAGACGGCCTTCCAGGCGCTGGAGCATGCCCTTTCCAGCTTCCCGGTACTACAGGCAGCCGACTGCGCGCGGCCGTTTATGGTACCGTCTGAGGCCAGCCATTGTGGCCTAAGGGTCAGGCTCAATCCAGGTGACCACCTGGGTCAGGAACGAATGGGAGGTTGGCACGCAGGAGCCTGGCTCTCCGGCCGTACCACTTTGCCATTAACCACCAGGGAGGGCGCGGATGGGCGCACGGGGGAACACAGGAATGTGCTGCCCCCTGGCGCCCTCTAAAAGGGGGAGGTGTGAGGAATATGGATTAATATTTACTGTCAGCCATGTCCTCACACCCCCCATTTGCTGACAGACAGCAGAGGTAGGGATTTCCCTGCTTCAAAGCCCCCAGCTCTGATTGTAATTTGATGCACCTCTTGGCATGATTCTGGTACATGCCAAATAAGTTTCCACTCCCCCCCCAGCCAACTGAGTGTCAGTTGCCAGGAAGACACCCCTCAGGGGGTCCAAGCTTCAAGGAGAAAGGAGAAGTTCACACCTCTGTGCAGCAGTTGGGAGCCACCTGAATCTGCAGGAAAAAAAACCCTGCTGTGGGTATCTGCTTTTGCCTGGATCAATGAGATTTCCTAGACATATTGGCACCTACCTCTCATAAGGAATTATGAAGTACCTGGCCATCGCAGGCGCAAACCAGATACATATTTGTGTCACGGTGGCCACGAGGTACGGTCCCATGGTCTTTGTTTACTTCGTTTTACTCGATACCCATATCTCCCCATAGAAGCCACCTACCGGTACCAGGTTTGGGCTCTACTTGTAGCCGGAACCCAGGCAGGTCCATTAGTCCCAGAACCATCTCCCTGTGACCCTCTGGTCTGGAGCTATGACCCCTAAAGGGTTTTGTGGGTCATTCACCGTCAGCCCAGAAGAGGGGGAGTTGACTCCTCCCTGAGGCATGGAGGGGAGGGGCCGGCTACAGGTTAAAAGCCTGGTGCCAGCAAGTAGGCGGCGTCTTTTCTCTGAAGAGGGGTCACATCCTACACATGTGTTTAGAGGGACCCAGGAAATAGCAGGAGATCACAGCCCCTCGTGTGGCCTCCGGCTCAGGACATCCCAGGGAACTTTTATCATACTTGGTAACTCACTTGCACACTGCTTAATCCTATTGTACCCATATAATCTGTATCTGTAATCTCAGACCACTGTATATATTGTCTGTGTATATTGTGTCACATCTAGTGTGCTCTTACAGCGATTAAATCTATAATTTAATCTTGTGCTATCTTGTATCTTGATCACGAATCCCCACGTCCGTGTTTTGGCCTAGTTATAAGCTACCGCGGGTTGGTTTCTGACCCTATATAATCCCGTTAGCGGACCGGGCTTATATCAAACGAGAAACTGGTGGCAGTTACCCGGGCTGAGTGTGGGCTGTTTTCACTGCGGCAGTGAAAAGGCTCTCTCAGCTTGTTGCCTCTCTGTGCCCGCATGGACAGGAGGTGTGTGTGTAAACTATACCAGCCTGACCTTACGTGCTTCTCTGGAGGGCGTAACTTCACGTTTTTGGTAAACCCCGTGATCATACCAGGTCTCGTGAGCTCGACGTGGTTGACGTCAGCGGACACGAGGGGTGGTATTCATCACAGAAGTTAAGGTAGATATTAAAATGCGGATGGACCCCGCAGCAGAGAAGCAAAACGGATGGGGTGAGTTAAAAGGAACAAGTGTATTAACTTGTATAAAGTATATTTGTAAATTTTAACTGGTTGAATTAGTATATTTGTTCCAGAAAATAATAAAGGATTTAAAAAAAAAAATTTAAAAAAAAGGGACCCATGACGTACCGGTACGGCATGGATCCCGAGTCCTTAAGGACCTATGACGTACCGGTGCGTCATGAGTTTAAAGTGAGATTGTGGCGCTGCTGGGGTTAATCTGAACGGGATGCCGGCTGAAATCATTCAGCCGGCATCCTGTCACAACACTGGGGGGGGGGGTCATATGACCCCCCCGTATCGGCTATCGTAGCAAACCGCAGGTCAATTCAGACCTGCGGTTTGCTGCGCTTTTGGCTGAATCTCATCAAACTTCAAAATGCCGCATATACATTTGTTTTCCACCCCCCTGCACCCCTGGATGGTTTTATGGCGGCGGGTGGTGCAGCGGGCGTGTTGCGGATGAGGCGAGCGGTGCGGCAGGCGGGATCGCGATCCCCCGCCCGCCTCCCGCCGAGTAATCGTTGGTGTACAGTGGTATACCAGAGTGTCAGCACATCTGTGAATGGATGTCAGCCGTTTAAAGGAAAGCAGTCATCACTTTCTAACCCTATCTATCAGCCCACTTTTCTATTAATACATTAACAATCATCTTCAAATCAATTCTGAACGAACTATCATTTTAGAGAAAACTTGAAAATAAATATATGTAAATGATCCTTCCATGAGTCCTGTGTCTGCCATGATTCAGACTCTCGGAGCCCAGCCACCCTCATCTCCACCTCTTCCATGCTAAATCTCGCAGCTACTCTATCCCTGTTTCCTGGTTTTTCGCGCTAGTCTAGTTTGATGCACGTCACTTCCTGTGCGCCGATCAGGAGCTTGCAGCATAGAGAAGCGCTCCTCACCAGCACCCGATAAGGGAGGTCATTATCAGGGATTTGGCTTCTCTGCTTTCAGTGTTCTGTCGCCTCATTGCTCAGCCTGCAGGGGTTGGAGACTCTGTGTCCTCACGTTGTCATGTCTGCCTCCTGTATCCGCGCCGAGTCTAATATCGCGCCTCAGAGGTCCGGGGCAGTGTTATCATTCCTGCTTCCTCTGACATGTGCTCTAAATCCAGGAGCAGTAAATAATCATCTTAGCAGAACTGCCCAGTGTCACATATCGCTCTGCTGTGTCGGATGAGGAGCATGCCTGCTGTTATTAACCCCTGCATTCCTGCACAGCAGTGCAAGCCATGTGGGAGCATGCCTGCTGTTATTAACCCCTGCATTCCTGCACAGCAGTGCAAGCCATGTGGGAGCATGCCTGCTGTTATTAACCCCCTGCATTCCTGCACAGCAGTGCCAGCCATGTGGGAGCATGCCTGCTGTTATTAACCCCCTGCATTCCTGCACCTGCACAGCAGTGCCAGCCATGTGGGAGCATGCCTGCTGTTATTAACCACCTGCATTCCTGCACTGCAGTGCCAGCCATGTGGGAGCATGCCTGCTGTTATTAACCCCTGCATTCCTGCACAGCAGTGCCAGCCATGTGGGAGCATGCCTGCTGTTATTAACCCCCTGCATTCCTCCTCCTGCACAGCAGTGCCAGCCATGTGGGAGCATGCCTGCTGTTATTAACCCCCTGCATTCCTGCACAGCAGTGCCAGCCATGTGGGAGCATGCCTGCTGTTATTAACCCCCTGCATTACTGCACTGCAGTGCCAGCCATGTGGGAGCATGCCTGCTGTTATTAACCCCCTGCATTACTGCACTGCAGTACTCCTTCCTCTACTCTGAATGGGGCAATTGTTTTCCAAAATACTTAGAAGAAGGCACATGGCTGCACATGGATGCAGGTTGCAGGGGCGTACATAGAAATCACTGTGCCCCATAGCAAGAATCTAAATTTGGCCGTTTGAACCCTTTTATGGCACATTCCAAAACCCATTTAATGCCTCTCCTTTTACTCAATGAACTGTGCTTGCTACTGCGTTATAATGGATACCTTCAGGGCTGGGCTGGGATAGCAAAACAGCCCTGGCACACCATAAAGGTATAATAGATGCAGTGTCTACAGGTATATAGTATATACTTCAGAGTGAGGTATAGGGAATATTATATGCAATGTGTACAGGTATATATATTATATACAGTAGTGTGTTGAGATGTGAGGTACAAGGTATTATATATGCAGTGCGTACAGTTATATAGTATACTGCAGTGTATCGGATCTGTATAGTTTGGAGGCTTTTGAAGAGAAGGGGCAGATGAGGTTTAACACTAACACATGTAAGGAATTTTAGAATGGGTTGCATCAAAAGGGGCATAGATGCCCGTGATGAGAACATAGTCCTACCACTTTACACATCACTGGTCAGACCACATATGGAGGACTGTGTACAGTTCTGGGCTCCTGTGAACAAGGCAGACATAGCAGAGCTGGAGAGGGTCCAGAGGAGGGAAACTAAAGTAATAACTGGAATGGGACAACTACAGTACCCTGAAAGATTATCAAAATTAGGGTTATTCACTTTAGAAAAAAGACGACTGAGGGGAGATCTAATTACTATGTATAAATATATCAGGGGTCAGTACAGAGATCTCTCCCATCATCAGCAAAAAAAATAAACTTGATTGCACATCAACATGCTATGCTTCGATCTCATAACTGCTACTCACAATGAAGCACCGCTACTTGGCGCTTGTGTACCGCCTCCTATGCTACATGCTGACTGAGGCTTTAGTGTACATTTAGATCAAAAGGTATAAGCCCAATCACTACGCCATGTTTGCACCTACTGTAAATTTGTCCCATCATCTCCTTTTCCCCAGAACTGTGACGAGGGGACATCCTCTGCATCTGGAGTAAAGAAGGTTTGTACACATAGACCTGTATTGTACGGTGTATAATAATATATGCAGTGTGTAAAGCTATATACAGCAGTGTACTAATACAGTATGTGAGGTATGAGGCTTAATAGATGCAGGGTAAGTGCTCCAGACTAAAAAAATGACCTAGTAGCCATTGGCTCCTAAACGGAAAAATTCTAGGAGCCAAATTACACGCGCTTCGAGTTCAATGCTTGGTCCTCACTCGTGTGAAATGGAATATATAGTGAAGGGAAGGTAACATATTGATTGTTTCCTTATGTGTCCTCCCGCACTGTGTCTCTTTGTCTGTGTACACAATACCTCCTTCCTCTATTGTCCTTGGTTCAGCCATTTTGTGTTCCCTTCGGTGCTTTTATACTTTATGGTCCCTGCTTCACAGCAGCCTGCTGCCTGTTCTTCGTTGAGCGCCTGTCTCCTGTGATCCTGCCTCTGCATTGTCTGCACTGAAGGTAGAAATCTTTGGAGCAGTGTGGTCTCCGCAAGAAGGAGACAAGGACGTGTGCCTTTTAAGGGAGGAAGCCATAATCTCAGCTCCTGGTAATGTATCAGTTACGGTATGCAGTCAGTTAGACTATTCAACTTACTATGTGGATGCCAAAGTGTTTAGGACTTGTGTAAAGCGGCGTGACTAGTGTGTATTTTATTTTTTATTTTTAACACAGCCAAGTTCAATAAAGCAGCATGTTTAACTAATCAATATTTTTGCCTGACTTTATGCTTGAATTAAAAAATCATTAATTTTGTATGTTATTTTATTTTTAGTTGTAGGTTCAAAACCAGACATTAGGATTTTTTTAGAGGTAAGTATGATTTTAATAGTGCACCCTGATTATCTCTTGAAGATTGTGGCTGATGAAGATGGATATGCGTTCAATGTTTTTATGGAATTACTCTTGAGGTGAGGTAAGCTTGATGATTTCAAACGAATCGTTAATTCAGTGTCACGGAAGGTGTACAGAAAACTAGAAGACACAAAATGAAGATCCGACTGACTGGATCCAAAACTAAGGAACCAAAGGGAGAGCCCTGCAACAGACCTGGCTCTCTCCCTAACTGCTCAGCCTATGCAAAAATCTCAATGGTAGATGATCGCATATCCTCGTTCCTCGACTGTATAACACCTGAACACCCTATAATAGTGAGGGGACACGACCACCGGCTCCCTACACTTGATACGGAGGGAGTCAGGGTCACCTGGGATCCAGCAAACAGGAAAACCCAAATGAATGAACAAAACGTATCTGTAGAAGACTCAGTAGTAGCATCCAGCATGCACACACTCCAGGAAGTTGTATAAACCGCAAAGTGATGCAGTATGGGAAGGGATTTAAAGGGATGCAATCAGTGCAACTACATGACAGCTGAGAGAGGGAAACGAGATGACAAAACAAAAGCAAAACAAAAGAACCTCAAGCAGGAGGTTCTGAAGAACGTCTGTCAGAGCTTCTCAGATGTCTGGCGGTGACAGTACCCCTCCTTCTATGAGTGGACTCCGGACACTCAGAGCCCACCTTCTCAGGAAGAGACCTATGGAAAGACTCGTGGTGATGTCTGGTGGTGACATTCAGTTTGAATGCCAGCAAACATATTATTTGTTTATCTTTATTTAATTGTTTTAAATCTTGATTCTAAGAGGATTTGTACCTCTTACACCTGCTGACCTGTTTCATGTTTGTTTGGCTGCAGAAGGTATCTGCGTTGGTCCCATGTTCTACCGTACCTGCATAGCACTAAGAAATTAAATGGAATCTGTCAGCTTCAAAACATTAACAAAACTCGAGTAGGCAGTGTCTGAGTGACCTTGAGTCCGGTTATTTAATCTTCATATTCACTTGAATTCCAACACTGTGCTCCCACAAACCCCCAGTAAAATCCATTGAGAATACTCCTCTTTGAGTCACCTATATTATGTGCATAATCTCGAGTACTCCTGGTTTGTCAAAGAACAGTGACGGAATTCTAGTGAGTATGAAGTTAAAAGTTCCATAAACGGACTAGCCAAAAATTATATTATACAACGCTTGTGCTACTTTTGCGCTAGTGTTTTAGTTTTCCGGTATTGAGTTCTGTAATCGGGTCTCAATACCGGTAAAAAATATGCTTCAGTTTGAGTGTATGCTTCAGTGTCAATGGGTATAAAACTGAACTGAACAGAACACTCCAAAATGCATTCCGTTCCATTCCCAGACCGGAGAACAAACCTCAACATGTTGTAGTTTGCTTTCCGTCCTGGGATGTGGAGCAGTAAAAATCCTAGTGTGAAAGTAGCCTTACTCTAGTTTAGAGCTGTTTTTTGCAGTAAACGTATTCACGTATGCAAATTACACCCCGGGGAGACAGGATATTGCTTTCAAAAATATTATAATAATAACTGCACTTTTACTGCAATTGTCGTTCCCTCTCCACTTTTCTTGAAAGGGGCTATTAGTGCAAATCTTATAATAATTGGTTATGTAAATAAAATCATAGAGATAAAAGTAGTTGCTGAGAGATCAGAGCTTCTAGGTCTAACACCAACACCCCCCTGCATCTAGAGGATCAATTTTTACATATTTTAACATAAGTATTTTTTTCGGCAATGATGGCAACAGCACGAAGCACCAAAAACTGCTCTACTAGTGTCACAGTTACAAATCTTCTTTGTAATGTTATTTTGATTTGTTCCGTAATTAATTTGTATTCTCTTTGTTCTTTACAGAAAAATTAAAATTTATAAAATGCCTTAGTGCGTCATCTCCAATTGTCTTAGTAAAACAGGGCGAAAGGAACAGGATCCAAACATAATTTTGCATCCCTTTCCTAAAAAAATAGATAATATAAAAGAATGGCTTTTACAAACCGGAACTGATTTTGACAATGTGAATCTCTTGGCCATGAAAATACTTGAAGAAAACAAAGCTAATAAATACAGAATGTGTTCTCTACACTTCAAAACAGAATGCTACAAGATTACTCAAAGTGGGAAATTTTTGTTACCGGATGCCAAACCGACAATTTTTGATTTGCTAGAAGATGGGGATAGTTTGATTTTGGATACCTTAAAGAAAAAGAAGAGTAAAAGGAAGAGACCTTTGGAATCAACTTCAGTGGAAACTCAAAAAAGTATATTAATAAGCCTGGATCATACTTATTCGGTTTTAGAAACCTTGGATTCCGGAAAACCAGTGTTCGATTGCAACTCAGACCGATTTCACCTTGCTAAACTCTACAATCATTTTTAGACCGGACACCGAACAACTTGTTGATGTGTGTGTAGACTGCCCCAAATCGGATTCAATTGGATTCAACAATAAAATTAGCAATTGTATGCCCGCCAACATCTATACCAGCACTACAATCAAACCTACCGATGAATTTTCATCTCCACAAAAGAAACGTGCCAATTTGCAAAAGTTACAGAAAAAGTGAAGAAACAGAATGGGATGACAATATTATGGATGACATAATAACTCTTTCACCGATTGAAGAACAGTACAAAGAAACACTGGACTTTACTACAGAGTCTATCCTGGCGAATGAAGAACAAAATCATGACAGCGATCTGGATTACATTCCACCGGATACATGTGAAGATTCTGAAATGGTCGGATTTGCTTCAATAATTTATGGTGAAAAATACCTCGGCGTTCAAGAGTATCAGACTCCATCGGAAGAAGACCAAGTTAATGAGAAGAAGTTGATAATATTTGAGTCCTGTGTAGACCATTTACTATATATGGTAAAATGTCAGTATTCTACAGAATGCAATTACACGGTAAAGTCCTTTTAAAAAATATACACTGGATCCTCTTGTCGGATAACAGGTAAGTGTTATCAAGGTCATAAATTCTTTATAATGGAGACACAACCTAAGGTAGGCAGCTTTTACTCTGGAAACTTATTATTGGCAGCATCTATTCTTTTCAGTGGTCAGAATTTTCAAAAGGTTAATGAATTATTTAGCATTCTTGGCCTTGTAACATTTTCTGAAAAAACGTTTTATCGTTATCAAAGCAATTTTTTATTCCCTGCAATAGATCTCGCCTGGCAGGAGGAAAAAAGTAAAACACGTGTTCAGCTACAGAACGAGCCACTTTGTATTGCAGGTGATGGGCAATGTGACAGTCCAGGTCACAGTGCCAAATACTGCATCTACACGTTGATCGATACTTTGACAGAGAAAGTCATAGACTTTGAAATTGTACAACGCTCCCAATGCTCATCGTCTGTTGCTATGGAAAAGTTTGCTTTTGAAATTGTAATGGATAGAATGATTTCAAATGGTTTTAATATAGTCATTTTTGCATCGGATCGGCATGTTGGGATTAGAAAAAAAATGCGCACCGATTATTCTAACATTAAACATCAATTTTATGTGTGGCATTATGCCAAGTCAATTAAAAAGAAATTGACAAAATCAAGTCGCAACAAGTTTGGAAAGGAAATTACAGGGAGTGCAGAATTATTAGGCAAATGAGTATTTTGACCACATCATCCTCTTTATGCATGTTGTCTTACTCCAAGCTGTATAGGCTCGAAAGCCTACTACCAATTAAGCATATTAGGTGATGTGCATCTCTGTAATGAGAAGGAGTGTGGTCTAATGACATCAACACCCTATATCAGGTGTGCATAATTATTAGGCAACTTCCTTTCCTTTGGCAAAATGGATCAAAAGAAGGACTTGACCGGCTCAGAAAAGTCAAAAATAGTGAGATATCTTGTAGGGATGCAGCACAAAATAGTCAACAGGGTCGCAAGAAGCGTGTGGAAAAACCAAGGCGCAAAATAACTGCCCATGAACTGAGAAAAGTCAAGCGTGCAGCTGCCAAGATGCCACTTGCCACCAGTTTGGCCATATTTCAGAGATGCAACATCACTGGAGTGCCCAAAAGCACAAGGTGTGCAATACTCAGAGACATGGCCAAGGTAAGAAAGGCTGAAAGACGACCACCACTGAACAAGACACACAAGCTGAAATGTCAAGACTGGGCCAAGAAATATCTCAAGACTGATTTTTCTAAGGTTTTATGGACTGATGAAATGAGAGTGAGTCTTTATGGGCCAGATGGATGGGCCCGTGGCTGTATTGGTAAAGGGCAGAGAGCTCCAGTCCGACTCAGACGCCAGCAAGGTGGAGGTGGAGTACTGGTTTGGGCTGGTATTATCAAAGATGAGCTTGTGGGGCCTTTTCGGGTTGAGGATGGAGTCAAGCTCAACTCCCAGTCCAACTGCCAGTTTCTGGAAGACACCTTCTTCAAGCAGTGGTACAGGAAGAAGTCTGCATCCTTCAAGAAAAACATGATTTTCATGCAGGACAATGCTCCATCACACGCGTCCAAGTACTCCACAACGTGGCTGGCAAGAAAGGGTATAAAAGAAGAAAATCTAATGACATGGCCTCCTTGTTCACCTGATCTGAACCCCATTGAGAACCTGTGGTCCATCATCAAATGTGAGATTTACAAGGAGGGAAAACAGTACACCTCTCTGAACAGTGTCTGGGAGGCTGTGGTTGCTGCTGCACGCAATGTTGATGGTGAACAGATAAAAACACTGACAGAATCCATGGATGGCAGGCTTTTGAGTGTCCTTGCAAAGAAAGGTGGCTATATTGGTCACTGATTTGTTTTTGAATGTCAGAAATGTATATTTGTGAATGTTGAGATGTTATATTGGTTTCACTGGTAAAAATAAATAATTGAAATGGGTATATATTTGTTTTTTGTTAAGTTGCCTAATAATTATGCACAGTAATAGTCACCTGCACACACAGATATCCCCCTAAAATAGCTAAAACTAAAAACAAACTAAAAACTACTTCCAAAAATATTCAGCTTTGATATTAATGAGTTTTTTGGGTTCATTGAGAACATGGTTGTTAAACTATATGTTTAAAATACAACTTGCCTAATAATTCTGCACTCCGTGTATACCATGGATTGATAAAATAGATAGACATCCAAACTTGCAATGATGAAGTTCAAAACCTAAAAGAACGATGGCTTTCTGTGTTGAAGCATATTTGTAATGAGCACACGTGGGAAGGTGAGTTTTATACCCAATGTGGGCATGATCCTATTTGCCAGGAAAATGATGAGGAAAAGGTATTCTGGCTCAACAAAGAAACAGCCCCCTTGTTGACCATACAAAAAATTGTAAGTAATCCACAGCTAATTTCAGATCTTTCTCACTTAGAAAACAATCGCCATACTGGTTCTATTGAAAATTTTCACAGTATGGCTTTGAAATACCGTACTAAAATAATTCATTTCGGAATAGATGCAATGGAGGCAAGGACCAAGCTTGCTATCCTTTCCCACAATCATAATGTGGGAAGACAGTTGGCCACAGTGAAATGTCCGAAAAAAAACACTGAACCCAAAGGAACATTTCAAACAAAATTGGTAGTCCCCAAAGGTAAAAATCGGTGGATAGTTAAAAACATTTATGATAAAGTAAATGTCCAATATCTAGAAAAGGTGGCTGTATCAGTGTTGAAAATTGCCAAGGGAGAATTATCGCATAATTGGTCTTCCAGAACTCCTTCATTACGACCAAACATTTCCAATTTGGAAAGACCCAATAAAGAAGAGATTAAAAAGCAACAATACACAAGATACTGGTCAATCGCACGTTATCAAAATTAATTGGCCTGCCATTGGCTGTTCCTCTTGACACCGAATGTTTTCATCAGCGCACAGGTAGAAGTGGCGGTGCGGGGAACAGGAGTGGCGCGGGTAGCCAAATAAGTACATTCATTGTGAGGGGCACAGTGGGTGGGAGTTAGGCCTATTGCACACGGCAGTTTTTTTTTCCCGTTTACTGGCCGTTTTTTGCGTTCCGTATACGGTCCCTATACGGAACCATTCATTTAAATGGTTCCGCAAAAAAACGGAATGTACTCCGTATGCATTCCGTTTCCGTATTTCCGTTTTTCCGTTCTGTTTCAACATAGAACATGTCCTATTATTGCCCGCAAATCACAGTCCGTGGCTCCATTCAAGTCAATAGATCCGCAAAAAAAACGGAACACATACGGAAATGCATCCGTATATCTTCCGTTTCCGTTCCGTTTTTTCCTGAACCATCTATTGAAAATGTTATGCCCAGCCCAATTTTATCTATGTAATTACTGTATACTGTATATGCCATACGGAAAAACGGAACGGAAAAACGGAACAGAAACGGAAACACAACGGAAACAAAAAACGGAACAACGGATCCATGAAAAACGGACCGCAAAACACTGAAAAAGCCATACGGTCGTGTGCAATAGGCCTTAGGCATTTCATTGTCTTGGATAACCCCTTTAAGTGTTATTGATTTTGAAGTTTATATTTATACTGTTATTAAAAAAAAATCTTCACATTTTATGCCTATATGAAAAATCTTTAATCTAAAAAAAATGTTTTTTTATTTATTTTATTTTTAAATAGATTCAATTCGTCATCCCCTATCCCCTACAATTTTATTATTAGGTAAATAATGGCAATGGATTTGTATTCTTATGAAATCTGGTCTACATAGCTCATTGTTAAATGAGATTTGTGTGTGCTTCAACATCGCTTTCACTCCTCTAAACAAATACTTATCACAGGCAAACAGATCAACATAGTTTGACATACATTTCATCATTACTTTCAACTGGATTTGGCCACAAGACACATAAACGATTGAACATCTCCTCATTTAAACATTGCTAAATATGCAGCCATTTTTAAAATGATAGAAGGATGCAGAGCTTCTGTCACTGTTGCTTGATCAATAATATGATATTTGTGTTAACATGGCAGACCGCCAAGAACTGTCTCCCACCATTGCACTCAATAGCCAAAACTGTAATTTAGTCCTGCTTAGAACTGATTTAATTGTTAATTTAGATTTTTTTTCTCTTTACAGGTTTTCAGGAAGAGTTTGTTGGAGGTAATTATTTGATAAATTACCACAAAAAAAAATATAAAAAATTATGAAAATAAAAATACAATTGGAAAAATAATATATTTAAATCATTCATTAACTATAAATAACCAAATCAACTATTTATAATCCTTTTGCCAGGTTTCCATTTATATTAGAATTTTTTGTTTAATTTAAAATTAGTTCAAAAATATAGGTAGAATTGTATATCCCTAAAAAATAACATTTTAGACCCAATTGGCACTGACTCATACAATGAAAAAATGTTTTATAGGAGGTCGATTACAAATAAATTATATATTAGACCGTGTAGCTGAACAAAATTAAAATTAGACCGCAGATCAAAGCCCTATCAAAACACCATTATTATTGAGACACAGAATTAATTCTCTGATCACGACACAATAATAACTCAATAAGACCTTAGATCAGACTCTCCAAACTGACATTGACACTAACCACAATGTGTTTGGTCCGCAATAAAACCTCTGATCGTAGTCTTCAACACGTTCGTGGCCTCCGTAACTAATGTACGCTTACATAATAAAGCAACTACTCATTAGTATTCACAAAATACTTTTTAGTGTTAATTTTTACCCAATTTTTGGTAAAAAAAAAAAAATTGGAAGTGCACTAAGATCCCTGGGCGACGCTCTATGTAGCCTTCTACTTAGTTCTTATTTTTTTGGACCCATGAAAGATCCTCTTTAAAAAATAAATACCAATTTTAAATCTATTATATTCCAAATCAAATTCTCTATGAAAATATTTAATTAGTATTAATGATTGTGACCAACTCCTTTAATTTGCAAATTCAGATTTACCCTATTTACCAGTTTTAGTAAATTAATGTTAACATTACATGAGCTATTAAATTTAATATTGATATGAATAAATGTAATGTATAAAAAGTAAGTAGATTAAAAAATAACACCCTTTAGATTTTCAATTATTTAATTTTTTTATTGATAAGGGTTTGTAAACTGACTTTATTTGATTACATTTTATTGTGCTTATTTGTGCAAAAAAATAAAAAAAAATAGAAATTATTACTGTGTCTTTGCATTCATTTATGAGACAACAATGTGTTTGATTAAAACAATTTTTTGTTTATTCAAGTATATCCAGATTTTACAACAAATATCTGGTTTAAATGACCCATATTGAAGTAAAAACATAAAAAAATAAGTCAGTTACAAAATTGACATTTTTGGAAAAATCGGATATGTAGACTTCAATATATAGACCTTGATAGATGGTAGATATCCTTGATAGATAGGTCAAATTAGATGGTATACAGCAAAAGTAATGCAAATTCTGGGGTTAGTATATTTTTTTAACGCTGTTGAATCTGACTGTGTGCCCCCACAAACTACCAGTCAAATGCAGCAAGAAGACTTATTTTCTCAAGCAAAAAATGTATAGGCTAATATACAGGTCCTTCTAAAAAAATTTAGCATATTGTGATAAAGTTCATTATTTTCTGTAATGTACTGATAAACATTAGACTTTCATATATTTTAGATTCATTACACACAACTGAAGTAGTTCAAGCCTTTTATTGTTTTAATATTGATGATTTTGGCATACAGCTCATGAAAACCCAAATTTCCTATCTAAAAAAATTTGCATATTTCATCCGACCAATAAAAGAAAAGTGTTTTTAATACAAAAAAAGTCAACCTTCAAATAATTATGTTCAGTTCTGCACTCAGTACTTGGTCGGGAATCCTTTTGCAGAAACTACTGCTTCAATGCGGCGTGGCATGGAGGCAATCAGACTGTGGCACTGCTGAGGTGTTATGGAGGCCCAGGATGCTTCACTGCGGCGTGGCATGGAGGCAATCAGCCTGTGGCACTGCTGAGGTGTTATGGAGGCCCAGGATGCTTCGATAGCGGCCTTAAGCTCATCCAGAGTGTTGGGTCTTGCGTCTCTCAACTTTCTCTTCCCAATATCCCACAGATTCTGTATGGGGTTCAGGTCAGGAGAGTTGGCAGGCCAATTGAGCCCAGTAATACCATGGTCAGTAAACCATTTACCAGTGGTGTTGGCACTGTGAGCAGGTGCCAGGTCGTGCTGAAAAATGACATCTTCATCTCTATAAAGCTTTTCAGCAGATGGAAACATGAAGTGCTCCAAAATCTCCTGATAGCGGCTGCATTGACCCTGCCCTTGATAAAACACAGTGGACCAACACCAGCAGCTGACATGGCACCCAGACCATCACTGACTGTGGGTACTTGACACTGGACTTCAGGCATTTTGGCATTTCCCTCTCCCCAGTCTTCCTCCAGACTCTGGCACCTTGATTTCCGAATGACATGCAAAATTTGCTTTCATCCGAAAAAAGTACTTTGGACCACTGAGCAACAGTCCAGTGCTGCTTCTCTGTAGCCCAGGTCAGGCGCTTCTGCCGCTGTTTCTGGGGAATGCGGCACCTGTAGCCCATTTCCTGCACACGCCTGTACACGGGGGCTCTGGATGTTTCTACTCCAGACTCATTCCACTGCTTCCGCAGGTCCCCCAAGGTCTGGAATTGGTCCTTCTCCACAATCTTCCTCAGGGTCCGGTCACCTCTTCTCGTTGTGCAGCGTTTTCTGCCACACTTTTTCCTTCCCACAGACTTCCCACTGAGGGGCCTTGATACAGCACTCTGGGAACAGCCTATTCGTTCAGAAATTTCTTTCTGTGTCTTACCCTCTTGCTTGAGGGTGTCAATGATGGCCTTCTGGACAGCAGTCAGGTCGGCAGTCTGACCCATGATTGCGGTTTTGAGTAAGGAACCAGGCTGGGAGTTTTTAAAAGCCTCAGGAATCTTTTGCAGGTGTTTAGAGTTAATTAGTTGATTCAGATGATTAGGTTAATAGCTTGTTTAGAGAACCTTTTCATGATATGCTAATTTTTTTAGATAGGAAATTTGGGTTTTCATGAGCTGTATGCCAAAATCATCAATATTAAAACAATAAAAGGCTTGAACTACTTCAGTTGGTGTGTAATGAATCTAAAATATATGAAAGTCTAATGTTTATCAGTACATTACAGAAAATAATGAACTTTATCACAATATGCTAATTTTTTTAGAAGGACCTGTAGGTGTCTTTTTCTCGCGGTGTATGTAACATTAACAGAACGGATTTTGTGTATAGAGCTAAGGACATGGGCTGCTAGATTGCTCCTAGCACATCCGCAATATCCAGTCCCCATAGCTCTGTGTGCTTTTATTGTGCCTTAAAAACAATTTTATAGATATGTAAATTAGGCTACTTACATTTCCGGAGCCCAGCTACGCCCAGCGTGAAGGAGCCCAGCACAGCCCTGCATACTCCGAATCTCCTCCCTGCTCCCCGACGTCACAAAGCTAGAGCGATGTAATTTTCTGATGCGGGAGCTAGCTCATGCGCAGTGTCGACATAGTGTTCCTTCCCTGTGCTGGTATCAGCCTCAGTGAAAGAACTGCACATCCACTAGTTCACGCATCGCGAGATTATGGCGCTCTAGCTTTGTGACATCGGGATGCAAGAAGGAAATTCGGAGGATGCGGGGCGGTGCTGGGATCCTTCACAGTGGACGTGGCTGGGCTACGAGTCAGACTACGCTGGAATCATCTCTCAAGCATGGAGGAGACAGGAATCATCTAAGGATAATGTACATATCTATAAAATAGTTTTTTTGACACAATAAGAGCACAGAGAGCTATGGGGACTGGGTATTGCGGATCTGCTAGCGGCGATCTAGCAGCCCATGTCCTCAGCTCTGTACCCAAAATCCAGGTGACCGGTTCTCTTTAAAGGGATGCTGTTAACAGGATTTTGTGTATAGAGCTGAGGACATGGGTTGCTAGATAGCTGCTAGCACATCCGCAATACTTAGTCCCCATAGCCCTGTGTGCTTTTATTGTGTAAAAAAAAAAACACAAATTTGATACATATGAAAATTAACCTGAGAAGGGTCCTGTCCCTGACTCATCTCACATACAGGACTCATTTCCGGATAATTTGGATATGTTTTTTTTTAACAAAATAAAAGCACACAGAGCTATGGGGACTTTGTCACCGGGATTTTGGGTATAGAGCTAAGGACATGGGTTGCTAGATGGCCGCTAGCACATCGGCAATACCCAGTTCCCATAGCTCTGTGTGCTTTTATTTTGTTTAAATAAAACTATTTGATACATATCCAAATTGCCCTGAGATAAGTCCTGTCCCTCACTCATCTCACACACAGCCTCATCTCAGGTTAATTGGCATATGTATTAAATTGTTTTTTTTTACACAATAAAAGCACACAGAGCTATGGGGACTGGGTATTGCGGATGTGCTAGCAGCCATCCTGCAAACCATGTCCTCAGCTCTATACACAAAATCCCGGTGACAGGTTCCCTTTAACATAGGACCAACAGGACTTCAGCTGCTATGTTCACATGTAACAGGTCATCCAGTTTTTGTGATCTAAAGCTCCCTAGAGAGGTTGCAGGATAATAAAACATGGATTATAGCCTCTTTTTTATGTTGATGACCATGTTTTATCAAGATCCTCTAGTGAATGGTGTAAAAAAATGAATGTAATGCTAGCACATTAAGAATATGGGGCCAACACAGAGGACTTTATCTGAAAAAACTTAAAGAGGACCGATGCGCTGATTGCAGTCGTATGTCATTAATGAGCCAAAAGCAAGTAATTCCCGAGAACAAGCATCATAATCGTTGCAGACGAGGCCTTGAAAAGAGTCAGATCTACAAGAAAAAAGTAAGAGTTATTCAGAAGCTCATGATCTCCCCTCCCATCTGCTGATGACTGCCAGTTGTCTTTTAGGGAGAAAAGTAAGGAAAAGACTGTCAATCATCAGAAGATGGGTTGGGTGAGTTGAAGCTGACAAATAACTCTGACTCTTCTCAGGTAGATTTAAATCTTTTCGAGGTCTGTGCTTCAATGATTATGATGCTGTCTCTTGGATGACCACTTACTTGTAACTCTTGAGTGACCACATCGCTAAAATCATCATGTCTGTCCCTACTTTATGCTGCTCTGAGTTAGGGCAGCATAAAGTTCATGACCGGTTCCCTTTACTTCAGAGGTGTTCCACTCCGGAGCTTTATGATAACTGATTGGTGAGAATGGCCATTGAATGACCAGACAATCTGAGAAATATTCTGTCTTTAGCATTACACCAATAGCTTAATCTCTCTCTCTGTCTGTAACAGCTGCGGAGTCAACAGTTAGATTCCCATGGCCAAACAGCAGATATGTCAATGGGCATAGCATGTTCAAATATTCAAAGAGGACAACACAGCCCAGGAGATGAGTCCAACTGACTCTGAGCCCAGCTACATCCACTGTGGGGAGCAAGGAGGAGATTTGGAGGTTGCGGGGCGGTACTGGGCTCCTTCACAGTGGGTGTGGCTGGGCTCAGAGTCCGAGAATACCGGTCCCGTTGCTTCCATAGGCTATTCTGCATTGATTTGTAATTGATTTATTTTATGAAAATATAGAAAATTTTAATACGGTGCAAATAAAGGTGCATTCACCAGCTAGACACACGTAACTGTTCCACCGGTTTCGTACTGACATATCTACTGTCATATGCCTCTCTCTATATACATATATATATATATATATATATATATATATAAAAATTCAAAAACTTAAAAAAAAATTTAAACCAGTTTTTTTCTTTCCTCGGAGGTGGTCTTCTAACATCACCAATTATTTGTTGAGTAATGTTTACTGTTTCTACACGATTACAGAAAATAGAAAAAAATTCATGCTGACTGATACAATTAATGTTTGACATATATTTTACTGCGTTTTCTACTACCTGATAGCATATGGATTCCAGATTGGTAGACATAGGTATACATTCATGGCACTTGCACCAATCGCCTTCAATGGCCGGACAGTTGAATTCAATATAACGTGCATTGTCAATTGCAAGTGGGTTATGAGGAAAACAAGATGAATTTTGCGCTTCACCGGAATATTTTTCACAAAGTTTTTTTTGTATTTTTTTGATCTGTAGAAAAAAAAAAAAAACATTGTCATATAAATATAAAAATTAACAAAGATTTAGATAAAAAACTTACTTCTTGCTTCTTATTGACGGTTATTAGACTTTTATGTTCTCGGATTGTTACATTAAATAATGCGCTAGATGATCCAGGGACTTGTTCTTGTTCAATAACCAAATTACTAGACTGTTTTAGAAAAATGATAGAAAAAAATATAATAGGTTATGCAGTTCAGATTTGAAAGGACCATTTAAAGAATATTAGTGCCAATTAAAATGGCTAACTTTTTGTAAGATGGTTTTTGATATTAATGCAGTTT
Source organism: Bufo gargarizans (assembly GCF_014858855.1). Taxonomy (NCBI): domain Eukaryota; kingdom Metazoa; phylum Chordata; class Amphibia; order Anura; family Bufonidae; genus Bufo; species Bufo gargarizans. Next base: position 721,831,030 of record NC_058081.1, on the reverse strand, counting down.
TTTTGGTCACAAGTAGATTTTTGTTCACTTTATTAAGAAAAATAATTGTTTTAGGTATGAAATATCCTATTGCAGTAGCAACCGGGCATTAGGAATAGAGAAAGACTGCACCTACAGTACATACACTTAAATTGGAATGGCTAGTGAGTAAAAAAATTCAGCACTATGGGTGACTATACTGTATGTATTACAATGATTTGGCTCAATCTTAGCCAAGACATTCTATTACTGTGTGGAGCGGGAAATCCATATAGTATTACAAATAAGTTGTATGTGAATCACATTTGTATCAAGCAACCAAAGTCGATTAGCTCATCCCTAGTCATCATGCATACCGTGTTTAACGAATTGCAGACGGAACTGTAGTTTTAAATAGAGCAGATTCTCTTAGTATAACAGCAACACCCCGATTGCTCCGATGAAAGTTCCGGATGGTTACATGTGCGCTCGGAAGCTGAAGGCATCTGTGTTGGTACCATGTTCATATGTGCCCTCATTGAGTAAAAAAAAAAAAAAAAAAAAGATTTAATATATGCAAATTTGCTTTTAGGATCAACGGACTCAGCTGTCTCTGCAATGGCAATGCCCCTGTTGCTCCTAGAGGCTTATTTACATACATTAAAATACAATTTTTAACAAAAAATGCAAGCAAAGATGAGCATGATGACTTACTAAAAGTACCTGTAGCTCATTGTTGTTCTCGAACAGTGTCTCCAATGAATAAGATTCCAAAGTTTCCATTTCATGAGATGTCTCATCTTTTTCATGCAACAGCACGAGAGAAGAATTATCCTTTAAAAAAAAAAAATTTTTTTTTTTTTAAAGGGAACCGGTCAACCGGGATTTTGTGCATAGAGCTGAGAACATGGGTTGCTAGATGGCCGTTTCCACATCCGCAATACCCAGTCCCCCTAGCTCTGTGTGCTTTTATTGTGTAAAAAAAAAAAGATTTGATACATATGCAAATTAACCTGAGATGAGTCCTGTCCCCGACTCCTCTCACGTACATAATAAGAGCACAGAGAGCTATGGGGACTGGGTATTGCGGATGTGCTAGCGGCAATCTAGCAACCCATGTCCCCAGCTCTATGCACAAAATCCAGATGAAACGTTCCCTTTAATCAATAAGATTGATTAAAAATGTATGTAATTTCTACACTTACATTAGGTGATAGATTAAGATTATGAAATGTGTTGACGTTGGTCAACAAGTCATAGTTTCCATTAGAGTCCATTTTTTAAAGTCTGCGGAATAAAATTGAGATGGAGTTAGTTATTAAAATTAGCTATCATTTTTTGAATTATACATTTTTACAAATCCGTATATAGAGAAACACCATCATTGTAGGATATTTACATTACAGGAACAAGTATATTTAACGTATTGATATGTAGGAAACAAATTGCCCCATTCAGAGTAGTTTTTCCAAGCTTAGTGCCTGTATAACACTTCACCTCTTTCTGAGGATGAAAAATAAAATCAACTTGTTTAGGTTAACAGCTATGACTCTACTGCTCTGTCACACATGGCACTGCAGTGCAGGCGGAGGAATGCAAGGGTTAATAACAGCAGGCATGCTCCCACATGGCTGGCACTGCTGTGCAGGAATGCAAGGGTTAATAACAGCAGGCATGCTCCCACATGGCTGGCAGTGCTGTGCAGGAATGCAGGGGGTTAATAACAGCAGGCATGCTCCCACATGGCTGGCACTGCTGTACAGGAATGCAAGGGTTAATAACAGCAGGCATGCTCCCACATGGCTGGCACTGCTGTGCAGGAATGCAAGGGTTAATAACAGCAGGCATGCTCCCACATGGCTGGCAGTGCTGTGCAGGAATGCAGGGGGTTAATAACAGCAGGCATGCTCCCACATGGCTGGCACTGCTGTACAGGAATGCAAGGGTTAATAACAGCAGGCATGCTCCCACATGGCTGGCACTGCTGTGCATGAATGCAGGGGGTTAATAACAGCAGGCATGCTCCCACATGGCTGGCAGTGCTGTGCAGGAATGCAGGGGGTTAATAAAAGCAGGCATGCTCCCACATGGCTGGCACTGCTGTACAGGAATGCAAGGGTTAATAACAGCAGGCATGCTCCCACATGGCTGGCACTGCTGTGCAGGAATGCAAGGGTTAATAACAGCAGGCATGCTCCCACATGGCTGGCAGTGCTGTGCAGGAATGCAGGGGGTTAATAACAGCAGGCATGCTCCCACATGGCTGGCACTGCTGTACAGGAATGCAAGGGTTAATAACAGCAGGCATGCTCCCACATGGCTGGCACTGCTGTGCAGGAATGCAGGGGGTTAATAACAGCAGGCATGCTCCCACATGGCTGGCACTGCTGTGCAGGAATGCAAGGGTTAATAACAGCAGGCATGCTCCCACATGGCTGGCACTGCAGTGCAGGAATGCAAGGGTTAATAACAGCAGGCATGCTCCCACATGGCTGGCACTGCTGTGCAGGAATGCAGGGGGTTAATAACAGCAGGCATGCTCCCACATGGCTGGCACTGCTGTGCAGGATTGCAGGGGGTTAATAACAGCAGGCATGCTCCCAAATGGCTGGCACTGCAGTGCAGGATTGCAGGGGGTTAATAACAGCAGGCATGCTCCCAAATGGCTGGCACTGCAGTGCAGGAATGCAGGGGGTTAATAACAGCAGGCATGCTCCCACATGGCTGGCACTGCAGTGCAGGAATGCAGGGGGTTAATAACAGCAGGCATGCTCCCACATGGCTGGCACTGCTGTGCAGGAATACAGGGGGTTAATAACAGCAGGCATGCTCCCACATGGCTGGCACTGCTGTGCAGGAATGCAGGGGGTTAATAACAGCAGGTATGCTCCCACATTGCTGGCACTGCAGTGCAGGATTGCAGGGGGTTAATAACAGCAGGCATGCTCCCACATGGCTGGCACTGCAGTGCAGGAATGCAGAGGGTTAATAACAGCAGGCATGCTCCCACATGGCTGGCACAGCTGTGCAGGAATGCAGGGGGTTAATAACAGCAGGTATGCTCCCACATGGCTGGCACTGCTGTGCAGGATTGCAGGGGTTAATAACAGCAGGCATGCTCCCACATGGCTGGCACTGCTGTGCAGGATTGCAGGGGGTTAATAACAGCAGGCATGCTCCCACATGGCTGGCACTGCTGTGCAGGAATGCAGGGGGTTAATAGCAGGCATGCTCCCACATGGCTGGCACTGCTGTGCAGGAATGCAGGGGTTAATAACAGCAGGCATGCTCCTCATCCGACACAGCAGAGCGATATGTGACACTGGGCAGTTCTGCTCAGATGATTATTTACTGCTCCTGGATTTAGAGCACATGTCAGAGGAAGCAGGAATGATAACACTGCCCCGAACCTCTGAGGCGCGATATTAGACTCGGTGCTGATACAGGAGGCAGACAGGAAAGGCAGATTTCGGACGTGAATTTGGGAGCAGGGTAGGATCTTTAGATTCTATCAATCATGTAACGTGAGGTGGGGTTAGAAATGGGAAATTATGACGTAAGCAGTTAATTTACATAAGTTTAAGAAACCGAAAGTGGACTGTAACATAATTACTTAGCGGTGTTTAAAATAAAAATGAACCTAGGATGATTCGGGTGGGGGAGACCTATCTCAGGATAGCGATAAAACTTGGGGTTGGAAACTGGTGACAGGTTCCCTTCAAAGTAACTTCTTTTAAGTTTCGAACACGCAGTTGTTCTATTCAGGGTTTTTAAACTATCGATAAGATCTTGGTCGGGATGACGCATAGAAGCATCTGTAATCTATGGATACTTCTGGCAGCCGTTACCCTGTCCCAGCTGTGGAGAGGTAAGTGTGAGTCCTCTTCTGTCCTATAGATTCCTCTAGGACGCAGCCAATTCTGGACTTGAGGATGAAGTCCCATTTCTCAAATCTATGGTGTCATGTAATAATTACTTTAGAACATTTTTACTTCCAATTGATTCTTGAGCTTTTTAGTGACACGTTGTACTTCATGTTAGTTGTAAAATTTGGTTGAGATCAAAATCTGAAATATTTGGACAATGGGGAAAAAAAATGCAATTTTGAAGACTGATAGTTATACCACAAATAAGAGGATAATTAACATTCACCATATGTCTATTTGGGCCTTTTTTAACCCCTTCATGACCACCAATATATGATCATTGATAGGCTTTATTCTAGGTCTTTGACTTTTTATGGTGGCCTAAAATAAGCTCTGCACGGGTCTGAGAATGGGGGCTCAGCTCCTACGTGAGAGCCAGACTCCTTCTCTAACAGCCTGGGCCAACAGTAGTGCTTATCCCGGCTGCTCAACTCCTTAAATGTCGCGGTCAATAGCACCCACAGCATCTAAGTGGTTTAGAGAGCGCCCTTTGTCAGACATCGCCATCGCTACAAATGAAATTGCTGGGGGCCAATGTCTGTGCACGGCCAGAAGCCTAATAAAGGTCCCAGCCCTGCCTCCGGTGTTTTCCATCAGGCTGTACCTATCTGACGCACTGACAGTATAATGTATTGTACGGAATAACCAGTACAATGAATTTTAGAAGCGATCAAAAGAAAGCATATCAAAATCCCCCTGTGGGACTACTAAGTGTTTGAAAAGAGTTGAATAAAGTTTTATTTTTAAATCTC